>NC_092032.1:22490844-22504404 GCF_042242105.1 Pempheris klunzingeri
TGGAGCTGCAATCCTAGGGTGGAGTAGCTTGGTTTAAGGGGAGCCTAGGGGTGGTTGAATGGTGTTGGTGGGACATTCCTAGGGCGAGTTATGTTGAAAAGTTGCATTGACTATAGTGAGTGAAAATACGACAAAGTGTTTTCTGTCCCTAGGTGTTTCCAGGAAGTGCCTAGGGGTGCATTTGAGGCCATTTGGAGTGGATTGGGGGGTGTTTTGTAGGGTGTTTTGTAGTTGATTGGAGGGTTGTCTGGGGGGTGTTTTGGAGTGGATTGGAGGGTTGTCTGGGGGGTGTTTTGGAGTGGATTGTAGGGTGTTCCGTAGGGTGTTTTTTGCTAGGGTTAGGGCTGCACAAAAGGAGTGTGGTTAGGGTTAGGGTTAGGGTTAGGGTTAGGGTTAGGGTTAGGGTTAGGTTATATGATGAAAACTGATATGGGTACCCCTACCCATGAACTTCATGAGCCGATAAGTCCGGATAGGAGGGTCCTAGAGTTTTGGAGTTGGTGCCTACCCCCCGTACCCATGGCATGCTGAATCGATGGGTGGCACCCCCTAGTGGCTGTGACGTCGGGAAGTGGGCGTAACTGCGAATTTTTTTTTTGTTTTGGCTGTATCTCCGGAAGGGAAGGTCGTAGAGAGACGGGACCAAGCCTGGCGTGTTCAGAAGGGCCGAATTATGGCAGGCGGAAGTGGTTTGCAAAGCGCTAGGAGGTGTGGTTTTAAAGTTATAGGCGTTTGAAAATTCCCCATAGAGTTGAGTGAGGTGAAATTTTTCAAAGTGTTTTTTTGAAAAAAGTTCCCCCAGAAAGTGTTTAGGAGCGCGTTTCAGGCCATTTGGAGTTGATTGGAGGGTGTCCTGGAGAGTGTTTTTTGGAAAAGTGGCCGTCCAGTAGTTGGCGCTGTGGAGCTGCAATCCTAGGGTGGAGTAGCTTGGTTTAAGGGGAGCCTAGGGGTGGTTGAATGGTGTTGGTGGGACATTCCTAGGGCGAGTTATGTTGAAAAGTTGCATTGACTATAGTGAGTGAAAATACGACAAAGTGTTTTCTGTCCCTAGGTGTTTCCAGGAAGTGCCTAGGGGTGCATTTGAGGCCATTTGGAGTGGATTGGGGGGTGTTTTGTAGGGTGTTTTGTAGTTGATTGGAGGGTTGTCTGGGGGGTGTTTTGGAGTGGATTGGAGGGTTGTCTGGGGGGTGTTTTGGAGTGGATTGTAGGGTGTTCCGTAGGGTGTTTTTTGCTAGGGTTAGGGCTGCACAAAAGGAGTGTGGTTAAGGTAAGGGTTTTGTAGAGGGAGAGCTTAGACCTAGGGTTAGGGGGTTAGGGTTAGGGTTAGGGTTAGGGTTAGGTAAGGGTTAGGGTTAGGGTTAGGGTTAGGGTTAGGGTTAGGGTTAGGTAAGGGGGGTAATAACCACGATCATCAAATTTGATGGTCCTGTTTTTGGGTGATAACTCCCGAACCGTTGGAGGTAGAGAGCTGAAAGTGGGTGGTACCCCCCCATTTCCATAGGCTGTCTTTCGTTTGGTGGGTCCCCCTAGTGGCTGTGACGTCGGGAAGTGGGCGTAACTGCGAATTTTTGTTTTGTTTTGGCTGTATCTCCGGAAGGGAAGGTCGTAGAGAGACGGGACCAAGCCTGGCGTGTTCAGAAGGGCCGAATTATGGCAGGCGGAAGTGGTTTGCAAAGGGTTAGGGTTAGGGTTAGGGTTAGGGTTAGGGTTAGGGTTAGAGGGTTAGGGTTAGGGTTAGGGTTAGGGTTAGGGTTAGGTTATATGATGAAAACTGATATGGGTACCCCTACCCATGAACTTCATGAGCCGATAAGTCCGGATAGGAGGGTCCTAGAGTTTTGGAGTTGGTGCCTACCCCCCGTACCCATGGCATGCTGAATCGATGGGTGGCACCCCCTAGTGGCTGTGACGTCGGGAAGTGGGCGTAACTGCGAATTTTTTTTTTGTTTTGGCTGTATCTCCGGAAGGGAAGGTCGTAGAGAGACGGGACCAAGCCTGGCGTGTTCAGAAGGGCCGAATTATGGCAGGCGGAAGTGGTTTGCAAAGCGCTAGGAGGTGTGGTTTTAAAGTTATAGGCGTTTGAAAATTCCCCATAGAGTTGAGTGAGGTGAAATTTTTCAAAGTGTTTTTTTGAAAAAAGTTCCCCCAGAAAGTGTTTAGGAGCGCGTTTCAGGCCATTTGGAGTTGATTGGAGGGTGTCCTGGAGAGTGTTTTTTGGAAAAGTGGCCGTCCAGTAGTTGGCGCTGTGGAGCTGCAATCCTAGGGTGGAGTAGCTTGGTTTAAGGGGAGCCTAGGGGTGGTTGAATGGTGTTGGTGGGACATTCCTAGGGCGAGTTATGTTGAAAAGTTGCATTGACTATAGTGAGTGAAAATACGACAAAGTGTTTTCTGTCCCTAGGTGTTTCCAGGAAGTGCCTAGGGGTGCATTTGAGGCCATTTGGAGTGGATTGGGGGGTGTTTTGTAGGGTGTTTTGTAGTTGATTGGAGGGTTGTCTGGGGGGTGTTTTGGAGTGGATTGGAGGGTTGTCTGGGGGGTGTTTTGGAGTGGATTGTAGGGTGTTCCGTAGGGTGTTTTTTGCTAGGGTTAGGGCTGCACAAAAGGAGTGTGGTTAGGGTTAGGGTTAGGGTTAGGGTTAGGGTTAGGGTTAGGGTTAGGTTATATGATGAAAACTGATATGGGTACCCCTACCCATGAACTTCATGAGCCGATAAGTCCGGATAGGAGGGTCCTAGAGTTTTGGAGTTGGTGCCTACCCCCCGTACCCATGGCATGCTGAATCGATGGGTGGCACCCCCTAGTGGCTGTGACGTCGGGAAGTGGGCGTAACTGCGAATTTTTTTTTTGTTTTGGCTGTATCTCCGGAAGGGAAGGTCGTAGAGAGACGGGACCAAGCCTGGCGTGTTCAGAAGGGCCGAATTATGGCAGGCGGAAGTGGTTTGCAAAGCGCTAGGAGGTGTGGTTTTAAAGTTATAGGCGTTTGAAAATTCCCCATAGAGTTGAGTGAGGTGAAATTTTTCAAAGTGTTTTTTTGAAAAAAGTTCCCCCAGAAAGTGTTTAGGAGCGCGTTTCAGGCCATTTGGAGTTGATTGGAGGGTGTCCTGGAGAGTGTTTTTTGGAAAAGTGGCCGTCCAGTAGTTGGCGCTGTGGAGCTGCAATCCTAGGGTGGAGTAGCTTGGTTTAAGGGGAGCCTAGGGGTGGTTGAATGGTGTTGGTGGGACATTCCTAGGGCGAGTTATGTTGAAAAGTTGCATTGACTATAGTGAGTGAAAATACGACAAAGTGTTTTCTGTCCCTAGGTGTTTCCAGGAAGTGCCTAGGGGTGCATTTGAGGCCATTTGGAGTGGATTGGGGGGTGTTTTGTAGGGTGTTTTGTAGTTGATTGGAGGGTTGTCTGGGGGGTGTTTTGGAGTGGATTGGAGGGTTGTCTGGGGGGTGTTTTGGAGTGGATTGTAGGGTGTTCCGTAGGGTGTTTTTTGCTAGGGTTAGGGCTGCACAAAAGGAGTGTGGTTAAGGTAAGGGTTTTGTAGAGGGAGAGCTTAGACCTAGGGTTAGGGGGTTAGGGTTAGGGTTAGGGTTAGGGTTAGGTAAGGGTTAGGGTTAGGGTTAGGGTTAGGGTTAGGGTTAGGGTTAGGTAAGGGGGGTAATAACCACGATCATCAAATTTGATGGTCCTGTTTTTGGGTGATAACTCCCGAACCGTTGGAGGTAGAGAGCTGAAAGTGGGTGGTACCCCCCCATTTCCATAGGCTGTCTTTCGTTTGGTGGGTCCCCCTAGTGGCTGTGACGTCGGGAAGTGGGCGTAACTGCGAATTTTTGTTTTGTTTTGGCTGTATCTCCGGAAGGGAAGGTCGTAGAGAGGGTTAGGGTTAGGGTTAGGGTTAGGGTTAGGGTTAGGGTTAGGGTAGGGTTAGGGTTAGGGTTAGGGTTAGGGTTAGGGTTAGGGTTAGGGTTAGAGGGTTAGGGTTAGGGTTAGAGGGTTAGGGTTAGGGTTAGGGTTAGGGTTAGGGTTAGGTAAGGGGGGTAATAACCACGATCATCAAATTTGATGGTCCTGTTTTTGGGTGATAACTCCCGAACCGTTGGAGGTAGAGAGCTGAAAGTGGGTGGTACCCCCCCATTTCCATAGGCTGTCTTTCGTTTGGTGGGTCCCCCTAGTGGCTGTGAGGTCGGGAAGTGGGCGTAAGTAGCGAAAAAAAGTTTGTTTTTGTTGTATCTCCGGAAGGGAAGGTCGTAGAGAGACGGGACCAAGCCTGGCGTGTTCAGAAGGGCCGAATTATGGCAGGCGGAAGTGGTTTGCAAAGCGCTAGGAGGTGTGGTTTTAAAGTTATAGGCGTTTGAAAATTCCCCATAGAGTTGAGTGAGGTGAAATTTTTCAAAGTGTTTTTTTGAAAAAAGTTCCCCCAGAAAGTGTTTAGGAGCGCGTTTCAGGCCATTTGGAGTTGATTGGAGGGTGTCCTGGAGAGTGTTTTTTGGAAAAGTGGCCGTCCAGTAGTTGGCGCTGCGGAGCTGGAATCCTAGGGTGGGGTTAGGGTTAGGGTTAGGGTTAGGGTTAGGGTTAGGTTATATGATGAAAACTGATATGGGTACCCCTACCCATGAACTTCATGAGCCGATAAGTCCGGATAGGAGGGTCCTAGAGTTTTGGAGTTGGTGCCTACCCCCCGTACCCATGGCATGCTGAATCGATGGGTGGCACCCCCTAGTGGCTGTGACGTCGGGAAGTGGGCGTAACTGCGAATTTTTTTTTTGTTTTGGCTGTATCTCCGGAAGGGAAGGTCGTAGAGAGACGGGACCAAGCCTGGCGTGTTCAGAAGGGCCGAATTATGGCAGGCGGAAGTGGTTTGCAAAGCGCTAGGAGGTGTGGTTTTAAAGTTATAGGCGTTTGAAAATTCCCCATAGAGTTGAGTGAGGTGAAATTTTTCAAAGTGTTTTTTTGAAAAAAGTTCCCCCAGAAAGTGTTTAGGAGCGCGTTTCAGGCCATTTGGAGTTGATTGGAGGGTGTCCTGGAGAGTGTTTTTTGGAAAAGTGAGTGGTCAGTAGTTGGCGCTGTGGAGCTGAAATTTTAGGGTCGGGTAGCTTGGCTTAGGGGGAGCCTAGGGGTGGTTGAATGATGTGTGTGGGACATTCCTAGGGCGAGTTATGAGGAAAAGTTGCATTGACTATAGTGAGTGAAAATTTGCCCAAGTGTTTTTTGTCCCTAGGTGTTTCCAGGAAGTGCCTAGGGGTGCATTTAGGGTTAGGGTTAGGGTTAGGGTTAGGGTTAGGGTTAGGGTTTAGGGTTAGGGTTAGGGTTAGGGTTAGGTTATAGGATGAAAAGGGTTAGGGTTAGGGTTAGGGTTAGGGTTAGGGTTAGGGTTAGGTTATATGATGAAAACTGATATGGGTACCCCTACCCATGAACTTCATGAGCCGATAAGTCCGGATAGGAGGGTCCTAGAGTTTTGGAGTTGGTGCCTACCCCCCGTACCCATGGCATGCTGAATCGATGGGTGGCACCCCCTAGTGGCTGTGACGTCGGGAAGTGGGCGTAACTGCGAATTTTTTTTTTGTTTTGGCTGTATCTCCGGAAGGGAAGGTCGTAGAGAGACGGGACCAAGCCTGGCGTGTTCAGAAGGGCCGAATTATGGCAGGCGGAAGTGGTTTGCAAAGCGCTAGGAGGTGTGGTTTTAAAGTTATAGGCGTTTGAAAATTCCCCATAGAGTTGAGTGAGGTGAAATTTTTCAAAGTGTTTTTTTGAAAAAAGTTCCCCCAGAAAGTGTTTAGGAGCGCGTTTCAGGCCATTTGGAGTTGATTGGAGGGTGTCCTGGAGAGTGTTTTTTGGAAAAGTGGCCGTCCAGTAGTTGGCGCTGTGGAGCTGCAATCCTAGGGTGGAGTAGCTTGGTTTAAGGGGAGCCTAGGGGTGGTTGAATGGTGTTGGTGGGACATTCCTAGGGCGAGTTATGTTGAAAAGTTGCATTGACTATAGTGAGTGAAAATACGACAAAGTGTTTTCTGTCCCTAGGTGTTTCCAGGAAGTGCCTAGGGGTGCATTTGAGGCCATTTGGAGTGGATTGGGGGGTGTTTTGTAGGGTGTTTTGTAGTTGATTGGAGGGTTGTCTGGGGGGTGTTTTGGAGTGGATTGGAGGGTTGTCTGGGGGGTGTTTTGGAGTGGATTGTAGGGTGTTCCGTAGGGTGTTTTTTGCTAGGGTTAGGGCTGCACAAAAGGAGTGTGGTTAAGGTAAGGGTTTTGTAGAGGGAGAGCTTAGACCTAGGGTTAGGGGGTTAGGGTTAGGGTTAGGGTTAGGGTTAGGTAAGGGGGGTAATAACCACGATCATCAAATTTGATGATAGGGTTAGGGTTAGGGTTAGGGTTAGGGTTAGGGTTAGGGTTAGGGTTAGGGTTAGGGTTAGGGTTAGGGTTAGGGTTAGGGTTAGGGTTAGGGTTAGGGTTAGGGTTAGGGTTAGGGTTAGGGTTAGGGTTAGGGTTAGGGTTAGGGGTAGGGTTAGGGGTAGGGTTAGGGTTAGGGTTAGGGTTAGGGTTAGGGTTAGGGTTAGGGTTAGGGTTAGGGTTAGGGTTAGGGTTAGGGTTAGGGTTAGGGTTAGGGTTAGGGTTAGGGTTAGGGTTAGGGTTAGGGTTAGGGTTAGGGTTAGGGTTAGGGTTAGGGTTAGGGTTAGGGTTAGGGTTAGGGTTAGGGTTAGGGTTAGGGTTAGGGTTAGGGTTAGGGTTAGGGTTAGGGTTAGGGTTAGGGTTAGGGTTAGGGTTAGGGTTAGGGTTAGGGTTAGGGTTAGGGTTAGGGTTAGGGTTAGGGTTAGGGTTAGGGTTAGGGTTAGGGTTAGGGTTAGGGTTAGGGTTAGGGTTAGGGTTAGGGTTAGGGTTAGGGTTAGGGTTAGGGTTAGGGTTAGGGTTAGGGTTAGGGTTAGGGTTAGGGTTAGGGTTAGGGTTAGGGTTAGGGTTAGGGTTAGGGTTAGGGTTAGGGTTAGGGTTAGGGTTAGGGTTAGGGTTAGGGTTAGGGTTAGGGTTAGGGTTAGGGTTAGGGTTAGGGTTAGGGTTAGGGTTAGGGTTAGGGTTAGGGTTAGGGTTAGGGTTAGGGTTAGGGTTAGGGTTAGGGTTAGGGTTAGGGTTAGGGTTAGGGTTAGGGTTAGGGTTAGGGTTAGGGTTAGGGTTAGGGTTAGGGTTAGGGTTAGGGTTAGGGTTAGGGTTAGGGTTAGGGTTAGGGTTAGGGTTAGGGTTAGGGTTAGGTTTGGGTTGGGGTTGGGGTTTAGGGAGTCCAAAATAGGATAGGGTGCACGGGCCTACTGATCTGCAGGATGGTGTAGTGGTGGAGGTGGCGGTCATCCACACCAGGGACCCGGGATCAATCCCCAGGCAGAGCACAGCAGGAGGAAGAGGGAGAACGGCCCACCGAGACAACTTTTAACAAAAAATATTAATGCCAAAACAATTTTGGTAATGAAATAAATGTGGGCTTAGAGTTGGGGCCGCCCGTCCAGCGGTGGCCCTTCAAATCCAAGATCATTAAGGTCCCCCTGGAATGGCGGTCTCAAGTCTGTGAATCCAAATTCACTCTGGTCTCCCCCTCCCTCCTCGGGAGCAAAGGTCCCCGTTTTCCGGGTCAAAGGTCAAAGGACCAATGATTTTGGAGTTCTTGGTGGAGGATGTTGGACCGGCCGACCTTCCCCCTGTTTGGGAGTTGTTGAAGTGTATGAGTATGTGTGTTTGTGTCAGTGTGGTGGGAGATGGGAAGGAAGGAGGATAGAGGGAGGTGAAGAATTGGTCCTGGTGGTTAGGGGAACAGAGGGGTGGGAGGAATTAGGTTTTGGGGAAGGTAGGGTTAAGGTTAGGGGAAGGGCTTGGAGGGGGGTTCAAGTGGAAAGAGGGAGGAAGGAGGATATGAGATAAAAAAAGGGGGGGATTTGGGGTGGTGGGGGAACAGGTCCTGGTAAGGTGAGGGAGATGGAAGCAAGGTTAAGGTTAGGGAAAGGGGAAGGGGGCGGGGTTAAGGTTAGGAAAAGGGAAAGGGGGCAGGGTTAGGTTTGGGAAGAGGAATGGGAACCAGGGTTGAGGTTTGGGGTAAGGGGAAGGGGACGGGACAGGGTTAAGGTTAGGGGAAGGGGGACCAGGGTTAAGGTTGGGGAAAAGAGGGAGGGGGGCGGGGTTAAGGTTAGGGAATAGGGGAAGGAGGCATGGTTAAGGTTTGGGAAGAGGAGAAGGATACAAGGTTAAGGTTTGGGATAGGGGGAAGGGGCAGGGTTAAGGTTAGGGAAAGGGGGAAAGGGGCGGGGTTAAGGTGAGGGAAGAGGAAAGGGAACCAGGGTTAAGGTTAGGGATAGGGGGAAGGGGCAGGGTTAAGATTAGGGAAGAGGGGAAAGGGGCAGGGTTAAGGTTAGGGAAGAGGAGAAGAAACCAGGGTTATGGTTAGGGAAGAGGGGAAGGGGAGGGGGTTAAGGTTAGGGAAAAGGGGAGGGGGTAGGGTTATGGCTTGAGGATGGGAAATAGGTGGAGTTTTGGGGAGGGGGAAAGGGTTAAGGTTAGGGGAAGGGCTTGGAAAGGGGATCAGGTAGATGGAGGGAGGATAAGGAGGAAAGGGTATGAAGAGGGGGGGGGGGGGGGGGGGGGGGGGGGGAAGGAAGAGTGGGCGGGATTTAGGTGAGGAGAGAAGATGAGGAAGGGTTAAGGTAAGGGAAAAAGGGGGGAAGGGGGCGGGGTTAAGGTTAGGGAAGAGGGAAGGGGGGCGGGATTAAGTCTTAAAGAGGAAAAAAAAGGGGGGAAGTTAGGGTAAGGGAAAGAGGGGGATGGTCAGTCTGTGTAGGAAAAGGAGGAAATGGAGCCACAGGTACCTGGTCCGGTGTCATCCAGTGTTGTGCGCCAGTGCTGTAAGATCCGGTTGGCTGTAGTGGAAGTCCAGTGGATGTGGTCTGCATCTGTGGTGAATTCGGTGGGGGGGATTGTGCTGAGTGTGTGGACGTGTTTGGTCATTGCGTTGTTTATTATTCTAATGTTGTTTTGTTGTCTGGATGTGAGGTGAGGTGAGTAATGTATGAGAGGAAAGAAGAGGGCGGCGTTGGGGAAGGTCAGCCTGGCCTGGCGGAACAGAGCCTTGAGCTGTTTGATGGTGGTCTGCCTAGGGTCCTGGTCCCTGTTGTAGATGCCTATGGAGATAAGGACGGTCATGGTGAAGGGATTGGGAGTGGCTTTTTCACATACCTTCAGGAAGTGATAGGCAGTGGCCTCGGGGTAACTGTCCAGTTGTGTTTCCGGTAGGCAGTTCTCCGTGATGCGACCGATGTTGGTGTCTCCGAGTATGAGTATGGGTTGTTTGGCGATGAAGTTCCAGTCCTGGATATTGCGATGTGGGCGTGTCAGATGAATCTTGGGTGGATAGGTGTTTTGGTGGGGGAGTTCCTCGTAGGGGTCCGGATGTTCTCGAATGAAGGTGGAGAGAGGGGGTGGGGAAGGAAGGTATAGTGTGGAATCATGGCTGTAGTTAAGAGAAGAAGGAGCAGGGGAGATAGTCTGAGGAGAAGGTGAAGAGTCAGCTGGGGGAGGTTGTGTATTAAAGGGAAAAGAAGAGAGAGTGGATTTGTGGGGGGGAGGAGGGAAACTGGGGTGGGGTAGATGAGCTGAGGAGGAGGGTGGATAGATTGGAGGTGGGAGAGAGGATGGAGTAGGTTTGGAGACGTGGGAGGAGGAGAGAGAGGGTGAACGTGGAGGATGGTCAGGGTCTGGACATTCCAGTGTGCTGGCCCCCGGGGCGAGGGGAGCGGACCGATCGACCCCCCCTGGTGGTAGAGTAGGGGATTCAGATTGGGTTGTGGTTGGGTTATGGTTAACCTCTGTTGACCCTTTCATCATGTATACCCCATTTAGGGATTCTGTTGGGGTCACCGGCCCGTCCCGGTCGCCCCGCGCGCCAGCAGCATCGGTCTGTTGGGATAGAGGGAGAATAGTGTCAGGAATGAAAACAGAAGTATTGGAGCGGGTGTTTAGTGTAATTGTGTCCAGAACCTGTGAAGTAATGGGTTTGCTGTGTGGTGGGAGATGTACTTGGGCTGTAGTGTGTGTAGTTGCTATGGAGTGGGTGGAAAAAGGGGGAGTTGGAGGTAGAATGGGTGAAATTATAGAGGTAGAGGTTATGGTGTGAGTGTCGTCCTTAGTGGGCAGGGGTCCCCAGGTCACCTTCCTCGTCCTCTGGGGTTGCGGAGTGGAGGTGGCTGGTTCTGTAGGATGCGGTGGCTGTTGTTGGGCTGATGTGGATTGGATGAATGAAAGAGTCTGTTGTCGAGATTTGGCAGGGCCGGTTCTTGGAGGTGTGGTACCAGGTTTGGTCTGCTGGTGGGGGGTGGGTGTCCGGGTCCTGTAGATGGGGTGGGTTATTGAGAGTAAATTACCTTCGTCTGATGGGGTCTGTTGTGTCCGTTGGTGAGCTGGAGTGGAGACTGGTGCTGGCGTAGCATGGGATGAGGGGAGATTATGTGGAGCCTGTGGTTTGGGTAATGGTGGGAAGTCCGGTTCCGGGGCTTCTGGGATGGTGGGTAGTGGATTGTCCGGTCTGCTTCTATTGTTTGGGTCCGGGTGTGGTCCACGATTGGTGGTGGTGGCGGTGGTGATGTTGGTGATGGATCTGGTCTGCTGTTGTAGAATGTGTTGGGTTTCCTTTAAGGTCTCCGCCGTCAGCCTGGGGCCGTATCGTTTGTGGGCCCAGCCGGTGGCTATCTGTAGAGCTATTGGGTTATGGGGAGTGGTGGCTAGCGTGGCTATGGCAGTGGTGTAATGTTCCTGGAGAATGGTGATTGTATTGAGCATCCACTGTGTGGTGTTTGTATGAATTTTGTTGCGTGTTTCTGTAGTGGGTGTGGATGGTTTGATGAAATCTGTTAGCCGGGTTATTTGGCGTAACATGCCTGGTGGAAAAGTGCCTGAAGTGAGTGCTGTGTCCATTATGCGTTTGTGGTGTATGGCCTGAATGAGCTTGAAGTGTAGTTTACTGGTGTGTCTGGTTTCTGGATCTGGTGGCTGGGTGAGTGTGTGTGTCTGTGTGTGGTAGTGTTGTCTGGTGGTGTGATGTCTGTTGGGTGCGTGTATGCGAGTGGCCATCAGTGGTTGTGGTGTCTGGTGAGGTGCAGGGCCATTCTCAGCCCTGCTCCTAGGCCCAGCCCCGGCCTTGTGTGTAAAAAACATTACGTGTAGAGGGCTCTTACCTTGGTGCCGCAGACGGTGGTCTCCTCTCTTGGGGGATGGTGGTCCAGGCCCGGCCGCGTTGTAGTCCTGGAGAGGTTTTGGATCTTGGCCGGGTGGAGGTTGTAGTCCCCGTTATGGTCGCCAGTGGTTGGTGTTAAAGGCAATTAAAAGAGTCTCTTTTTGCCAGTTGGCTCCAGGTGGTTAAAAGGAGGAGAGTTTATCCGGGCGTTTAAAAAGGGTCGAGCCCCCCCACTTGGTTAAAATTAAGTTTTATTAATTTAAAAGGTGTAAAACACTGGTAGAGGTGTTTGTACACTGTTAAAAGGTGCTAAAACACTGCTGATAAAGTGCTAAAACCCATAGAACAAACACTAAAAACACTGCTCAAAAAAAGAGTGCTAAAAATGCTGTCAAGGGTTTAAAAGACACGATCCCAGAGTGTAAAACACCGTTAAAAAGTGCAAATGCACTGTTAAAAATCCAATGCAAAAGTAAAAAAAGGACTTACAGGCTGTGCAGAGGAGCAGGTCCCGACGTTTCGCAGCTGAGTGCTGCTTCTTCAGGGGATAGCTGAGAATGGCCCAGGTGTCTGTATATGACTGTTGGGAAGAGGGAGGTGAGTCCCCTCCCAAGAGTCAATTAGCCAATGAGATTGTGGGTGGTGTAAGATGATTGGAGAAAGGGAGGGTGTGGTCCGTGTGCTTGGGCGGGAAGAAGGTAGTCAAGGATCTGATTGGGTGTATGTGTGGATTTTTTGGAGGGAAGGTTTTGGATTGGCTGTGGAAAGGGGTGTGTGCCCGTGGGTGAAGATGAAGAGTGTGAAGAGTCTGATGACAGGTGTTCCAGAGTGTAGCTCAATCGGCTGGGCTGGGGACTGCGGCACGAGGGACCCGGGTTCGAGTCCCGCCGGTCCCCAACCCAGACATCCTGCGTATGGGGGGAAAAAAGAAAGGAAAGGGGGAAGGGAGGGAAGGCTGCGTCCTGTAGCTGGTTCAGTACATTTTTGTAAGTTTTAATAGGAGTGAGATTCTGGAGGAAGGGAGAGATGATTGATTGATCTTGTGTGTGTGTGTGTGTGAGAGTGTGTGTGTGTATATGTTTTGGAATGTGTGTGAGAGAAAGAAAACTGGTGTAGGAGTGTGTTGAGGTGTAGCTCACCGGGCCGGGCCAAGGGCCCCCGCGCAGGAGGCCCAGGTTCGAGTCCCGCCAGGTCCCAGGTCCGACAGCAGAGACCTTTTGCCGGGATGGTTATTGTAGCGATGAGTGCTGATCAGTGGCTCTGGCAGGGTTAGGTTTGGGTTGGGGTTGGGGTTTAGGGAGTCCAAAATAGGATAGGGTGCACGGGCCTACTGATCTGCAGGATGGTGTAGTGGTGGAGGTGGCGGTCATCCACACCAGGGACCCGGGATCAATCCCCAGGCAGAGCACAGCAGGAGGAAGAGGGAGAACGGCCCACCGAGACAACTTTTAACAAAAAATATTAATGCCAAAACAATTTTGGTAATGAAATAAATGTGGGCTTAGAGTTGGGGCCGCCCGTCCAGCGGTGGCCCTTCAAATCCAAGATCATTAAGGTCCCCCTGGAATGGCGGTCTCAAGTCTGTGAATCCAAATTCACTCTGGTCTCCCCCTCCCTCCTCGGGAGCAAAGGTCCCCGTTTTCCGGGTCAAAGGTCAAAGGACCAATGATTTTGGAGTTCTTGGTGGAGGATGTTGGACCGGCCGACCTTCCCCCTGTTTGGGAGTTGTTGAAGTGTATGAGTATGTGTGTTTGTGTCAGTGTGGTGGGAGATGGGAAGGAAGGAGGATAGAGGGAGGTGAAGAATTGGTCCTGGTGGTTAGGGGAACAGAGGGGTGGGAGGAATTAGGTTTTGGGGAAGGTAGGGTTAAGGTTAGGGGAAGGGCTTGGAGGGGGGTTCAAGTGGAAAGAGGGAGGAAGGAGGATATGAGATAAAAAAAGGGGGGGATTTGGGGTGGTGGGGGAACAGGTCCTGGTAAGGTGAGGGAGATGGAAGCAAGGTTAAGGTTAGGGAAAGGGGAAGGGGGCGGGGTTAAGGTTAGGAAAAGGGAAAGGGGGCAGGGTTAGGTTTGGGAAGAGGAATGGGAACCAGGGTTGAGGTTTGGGGTAAGGGGAAGGGGACGGGACAGGGTTAAGGTTAGGGGAAGGGGGACCAGGGTTAAGGTTGGGGAAAAGAGGGAGGGGGGCGGGGTTAAGGTTAGGGAATAGGGGAAGGAGGCATGGTTAAGGTTTGGGAAGAGGAGAAGGATACAAGGTTAAGGTTTGGGATAGGGGGAAGGGGCAGGGTTAAGGTTAGGGAAAGGGGGAAAGGGGCGGGGTTAAGGTGAGGGAAGAGGAAAGGGAACCAGGGTTAAGGTTAGGGATAGGGGGAAGGGGCAGGGTT
>NC_092033.1:0-105000 GCF_042242105.1 Pempheris klunzingeri
CTAACCCTAACCCTACCTAACCCTAACCCTAACCCTAACCCTAACCCTAACCCTAACCCTAACCCTAACCCTAACCCTAACCCTAACCTAACCTAACCCTAACCTATACCCTAACCCTAACCTAACCCTAACCCTAACCCTAACCCTAACCCTAACCCTAACCCTAACCTACTAACCTACCCTAACCCTAACCCTAACCCTAACCCTAACCCTAACCCTAACCCTAACCCTAACCCTAACCCTAACCCTAACCCTAACCCCTAACCCTAACCTAACCCTAACCCTAACCCTAACCCTAACCCTAACCCTAACCCTAACCCTAACCCTAACCCTAACCCTAACCCTAACCTAACCCTAACCCTAACCCTAACCCTAAACCCTAACCCTAACCCTAACCCTAACCCTAACCCTAACCCTAACCCTAACCCTAACCCTAACCCTAACCCTAACCCTAACCCTAACCCTAACCCTAACCCTAACCCTAACCCTAACCCTAACCCTAACCCTAACCCTAACCCTAACCCTAACCCTAACCCTAACCCTAACCCTAACCCTAACCCTAACCCTAACCCTAACCCTAACCCTAACCCTAACCCTAACCCTAACCCTAACCCTAACCCTAACCCTAACCCTAACCCTAACCCTAACCCTAACCCTAACCCTAACCCTAACCCTAACCCTAACCCTAACCCTAACCCTAACCCTAACCCTAACCCTAACCCTAACCCTAACCCTAACCCTAACCCTAACCCTAACCCTAACCCTAACCCTAACCCTAACCCTAACCCTAACCCTAACCCTAACCCTAACCCTAACCCTAACCCTAACCCTAACCCTAACCCTAACCCTAACCCTAACCCTAACCCTAACCCTAACCCTAACCCTAACCCTAACCCTAACCCTAACCCTAACCCTAACCCTAACCCTAACCCTAACCCTAACCCTAACCCTAACCCTAACCCTAACCCTAACCCTAACCCTAACCCTAACCCTAACCCTAACCCTAACCCTAACCCTAACCCTAACCCTAACCCTAACCCTAACCCTAACCCTAACCCTAACCCTAACCCTAACCCTAACCCTAACCCTAACCCTAACCCTAACCCTAACCCTAACCCTAACCCTAACCCTAACCCTAACCCTAACCCTAACCCTAACCCTAACCCTAACCCTAACCCTAACCCTAACCCTAACCCTAACCCTAACCCTAACCCTAACCCTAACCCTAACCCTAACCCTAACCCTAACCCTAACCCTAACCCTAACCCTAACCCTAACCCTAACCCTAACCCTAACCCTAACCCTAACCCTAACCCTAACCCTAACCCTAACCCTAACCCTAACCCTAACCCTAACCCTAACCCTAACCCTAACCCTAACCCTAACCCTAACCCTAACCCTAACCCTAACCCTAACCCTAACCCTAACCCTAACCCTAACCCTAACCCTAACCCTAACCCTAACCCTAACCCTAACCCTAACCCTAACCCTAACCCTAACCCTAACCCTAACCCTAACCCTAACCCTAACCCTAACCCTAACCCTAACCCTAACCCTAACCCTAACCCTAACCCTAACCCTAACCCTAACCCTAACCCTAACCCTAACCCTAACCCTAACCCTAACCCTAACCCTAACCCTAACCCTAACCCTAACCCTAACCCTAACCCTAACCCTAACCCTAACCCTAACCCTAACCCTAACCCTAACCCTAACCCTAACCCTAACCCTAACCCTAACCCTAACCCTAACCCTAACCCTAACCCTAACCCTAACCCTAACCCTAACCCTAACCCTAACCCTAACCCTAACCCTAACCCTAACCCTAACCCTAACCCTAACCCTAACCCTAACCCTAACCCTAACCCTAACCCTAACCCTAACCCTAACCCTAACCCTAACCCTAACCCTAACCCTAACCCTAACCCTAACCCTAACCCTAACCCTAACCCTAACCCTAACCCTAACCCTAACCCTAACCCTAACCCTAACCCTAACCCTAACCCTAACCCTAACCCTAACCCTAACCCTAACCCTAACCCTAACCCTAACCCTAACCCTAACCCTAACCCTAACCCTAACCCTAACCCTAACCCTAACCCTAACCCTAACCCTAACCCTAACCCTAACCCTAACCCTAACCCTAACCCTAACCCTAACCCTAACCCTAACCCTAACCCTAACCCTAACCCTAACCCTAACCCTAACCCTAACCCTAACCCTAACCCTAACCCTAACCCTAACCCTAACCCTAACCCTAACCCTAACCCTAACCCTAACCCTAACCCTAACCCTAACCCTAACCCTAACCCTAACCCTAACCCTAACCCTAACCCTAACCCTAACCCTAACCCTAACCCTAACCCTAACCCTAACCCTAACCCTAACCCTAACCCTAACCCTAACCCTAACCCTAACCCTAACCCTAACCCTAACCCTAACCCTAACCCTAACCCTAACCCTAACCCTAACCCTAACCCTAACCCTAACCCTAACCCTAACCCTAACCCTAACCCTAACCCTAACCCTAACCCTAACCCTAACCCTAACCCTAACCCTAACCCTAACCCTAACCCTAACCCTAACCCTAACCCTAACCCTAACCCTAACCCTAACCCTAACCCTAACCCTAACCCTAACCCTAACCCTAACCCTAACCCTAACCCTAACCCTAACCCTAACCCTAACCCTAACCCTAACCCTAACCCTAACCCTAACCCTAACCCTAACCCTAACCCTAACCCTAACCCTAACCCTAACCCTAACCCTAACCCTAACCCTAACCCTAACCCTAACCCTAACCCTAACCCTAACCCTAACCCTAACCCTAACCCTAACCCTAACCCTAACCCTAACCCTAACCCTAACCCTAACCCTAACCCTAACCCTAACCCTAACCCTAACCCTAACCCTAACCCTAACCCTAACCCTAACCCTAACCCTAACCCTAACCCTAACCCTAACCCTAACCCTAACCCTAACCCTAACCCTAACCCTAACCCTAACCCTAACCCTAACCCTAACCCTAACCCTAACCCTAACCCTAACCCTAACCCTAACCCTAACCCTAACCCTAACCCTAACCCTAACCCTAACCCTAACCCTAACCCTAACCCTAACCCTAACCCTAACCCTAACCCTAACCCTAACCCTAACCCTAACCCTAACCCTAACCCTAACCCTAACCCTAACCCTAACCCTAACCCTAACCCTAACCCTAACCCTAACCCTAACCCTAACCCTAACCCTAACCCTAACCCTAACCCTAACCCTAACCCTAACCCTAACCCTAACCCTAACCCTAACCCTAACCCTAACCCTAACCCTAACCCTAACCCTAACCCTAACCCTAACCCTAACCCTAACCCTAACCCTAACCCTAACCCTAACCCTAACCCTAACCCTAACCCTAACCCTAACCCTAACCCTAACCCTAACCCTAACCCTAACCCTAACCCTAACCCTAACCCTAACCCTAACCCTAACCCTAACCCTAACCCTAACCCTAACCCTAACCCTAACCCTAACCCTAACCCTAACCCTAACCCTAACCCTAACCCTAACCCTAACCCTAACCCTAACCCTAACCCTAACCCTAACCCTAACCCTAACCCTAACCCTAACCCTAACCCTAACCCTAACCCTAACCCTAACCCTAACCCTAACCCTAACCCTAACCCTAACCCTAACCCTAACCCTAACCCTAACCCTAACCCTAACCCTAACCCTAACCCTAACCCTAACCCTAACCCTAACCCTAACCCTAACCCTAACCCTAACCCTAACCCTAACCCTAACCCTAACCCTAACCCTAACCCTAACCCTAACCCTAACCCTAACCCTAACCCTAACCCTAACCCTAACCCTAACCCTAACCCTAACCCTAACCCTAACCCTAACCCTAACCCTAACCCTAACCCTAACCCTAACCCTAACCCTAACCCTAACCCTAACCCTAACCCTAACCCTAACCCTAACCCTAACCCTAACCCTAACCCTAACCCTAACCCTAACCCTAACCCTAACCCTAACCCTAACCCTAACCCTAACCCTAACCCTAACCCTAACCCTAACCCTAACCCTAACCCTAACCCTAACCCTAACCCTAACCCTAACCCTAACCCTAACCCTAACCCTAACCCTAACCCTAACCCTAACCCTAACCCTAACCCTAACCCTAACCCTAACCCTAACCCTAACCCTAACCCTAACCCTAACCCTAACCCTAACCCTAACCCTAACCCTAACCCTAACCCTAACCCTAACCCTAACCCTAACCCTAACCCTAACCCTAACCCTAACCCTAACCCTAACCCTAACCCTAACCCTAACCCTAACCCTAACCCTAACCCTAACCCTAACCCTAACCCTAACCCTAACCCTAACCCTAACCCTAACCCTAACCCTAACCCTAACCCTAACCCTAACCCTAACCCTAACCCTAACCCTAACCCTAACCCTAACCCTAACCCTAACCCTAACCCTAACCCTAACCCTAACCCTAACCCTAACCCTAACCCTAACCCTAACCCTAACCCTAACCCTAACCCTAACCCTAACCCTAACCCTAACCCTAACCCTAACCCTAACCCTAACCCTAACCCTAACCCTAACCCTAACCCTAACCCTAACCCTAACCCTAACCCTAACCCTAACCCTAACCCTAACCCTAACCCTAACCCTAACCCTAACCCTAACCCTAACCCTAACCCTAACCCTAACCCTAACCCTAACCCTAACCCTAACCCTAACCCTAACCCTAACCCTAACCCTAACCCTAACCCTAACCCTAACCCTAACCCTAACCCTAACCCTAACCCTAACCCTAACCCTAACCCTAACCCTAACCCTAACCCTAACCCTAACCCTAACCCTAACCCTAACCCTAACCCTAACCCTAACCCTAACCCTAACCCTAACCCTAACCCTAACCCTAACCCTAACCCTAACCCTAACCCTAACCCTAACCCTAACCCTAACCCTAACCCTAACCCTAACCCTAACCCTAACCCTAACCCTAACCCTAACCCTAACCCTAACCCTAACCCTAACCCTAACCCTAACCCTAACCCTAACCCTAACCCTAACCCTAACCCTAACCCTAACCCTAACCCTAACCCTAACCCTAACCCTAACCCTAACCCTAACCCTAACCCTAACCCTAACCCTAACCCTAACCCTAACCCTAACCCTAACCCTAACCCTAACCCTAACCCTAACCCTAACCCTAACCCTAACCCTAACCCTAACCCTAACCCTAACCCTAACCCTAACCCTAACCCTAACCCTAACCCTAACCCTAACCCTAACCCTAACCCTAACCCTAACCCTAACCCTAACCCTAACCCTAACCCTAACCCTAACCCTAACCCTAACCCTAACCCTAACCCTAACCCTAACCCTAACCCTAACCCTAACCCTAACCCTAACCCTAACCCTAACCCTAACCCTAACCCTAACCCTAACCCTAACCCTAACCCTAACCCTAACCCTAACCCTAACCCTAACCCTAACCCTAACCCTAACCCTAACCCTAACCCTAACCCTAACCCTAACCCTAACCCTAACCCTAACCCTAACCCTAACCCTAACCCTAACCCTAACCCTAACCCTAACCCTAACCCTAACCCTAACCCTAACCCTAACCCTAACCCTAACCCTAACCCTAACCCTAACCCTAACCCTAACCCTAACCCTAACCCTAACCCTAACCCTAACCCTAACCCTAACCCTAACCCTAACCCTAACCCTAACCCTAACCCTAACCCTAACCCTAACCCTAACCCTAACCCTAACCCTAACCCTAACCCTAACCCTAACCCTAACCCTAACCCTAACCCTAACCCTAACCCTAACCCTAACCCTAACCCTAACCCTAACCCTAACCCTAACCCTAACCCTAACCCTAACCCTAACCCTAACCCTAACCCTAACCCTAACCCTAACCCTAACCCTAACCCTAACCCTAACCCTAACCCTAACCCTAACCCTAACCCTAACCCTAACCCTAACCCTAACCCTAACCCTAACCCTAACCCTAACCCTAACCCTAACCCTAACCCTAACCCTAACACGCCAGGCTTGGTCCCGTCTCTCTACGACCTTCCCTTCCGGAGATACAACAAAAACAAACTTTTTTTCGCTACTTACGCCCACTTCCCGACGTCACAGCCACTAGGGGGACCCACCAAACGAAAGACAGCCTATGGAAATGGGGGGGTACCACCCACTTTCAGCTCTCTACCTCCAACGGTTCGGGAGTTATCACCCAAAAACAGGACCATCAAATTTGATGATCGTGGTTATTACCCCCCTTACCTAACCCTAACCCTAACCCTAACCCTAACCCTAACCCTAACCCTAACCCTAACCCTAACCGGCCAGTCTGAGGATCGCCGTTTCGGCGATCGTGGTTATTACCCCCCTTACCTAACCCTAACCCTAACCCTAACCCTAACCCTCTAACCCTAACCCTAACCCTAACCCTAACCCTAACCCTAACCCTAACCCTAACCCTAATCCTAACCCTAATCCTGAGTCTAACCCTAATCCTGAGTCTAACCCTAGGTCTAAGCTCTCCCTCTACAAAACCCTTACCTTAACCACACTCCTTTTGTGCAGCCCTAACCCTAGCCAAAAACACCCCACAAATAACCCTCCAATCAACTCCAAAACACCCTACAAAACACCCCCCAATCCACTCCAAATGGCCTCAAATGCACCCCTAGGCACTTCCTGGAAACACCTAGGGACAAAAAACACTTGGGCAAATTTTCACTCACTATAGTCAATGCAACTTTTCAACATAACTCGCCCTAGGAATGTCCCACACACACCATTCAACCACCCCTAGGCTCCCCCTAAGCCAAGCTACCCGACCCTAGGATTTCAGCTCCACAGCGCCAACTACTGCTCACTCACTTTTCCAAAAAACACTCTCCAGGACACCCTCCAATCAACTCCAAATGGCCTGAAACGCGCTCCTAAACACTTTCTGGGGGAACTTTTTTCAAAAAAAACACTTTGAAAAATTTCACCTCACTCAACTCTATGGGGAATTTTCAAACGCCTATAACTTTAAAACCACACCTCCTAGCGCTTTGCAAACCACTTCCGCCTGCCATAATTCGGCCCTTCTGAACACGCCAGGCTTGGTCCCGTCTCTCTACGACCTTCCCTTCCGGAGATACAGCCAAAACAAAAAAAAATTTCGCAGTTACGCCCACTTCCCGACGTCACAGCCACTCAGGGGACCCACCAGTCGATTCTCCAGCATATCATCCGGGGGGGTAGAGCCCAACCCCAGAACTCTAGGACCCTCGGATCCGGACTTATCGGCTCTTGAAGATTATCATCCGGGTGGATGATATCAGTTTTCATCCTATAACCCTAACCCTAACCCTAACCCTAACCCTAACCCTAACCCTAACCCTGAGTCTAACCCTAACCCTAATCCTGAGTCTAACCCTAGGTCTAAGCTCTCCCTCTACAAAACCCTTACCTTAACCACACTCCTTGAGTGCAGCCCTAACCCTAGCAAAAAACACCCCCAAATAACCCTACAATCCACTCCAAAAGACCCCCCAGACAACCCTCCAATCAACTCCAAAACACCCTACAAAACACCCTCCAGATAACCCTCCAATCCACTCCAAATGGCCTCAAATGCACCCCTAGGCACTTCCTGGAAACACCTAGGGACAAAAAACACTTGGTCATATTTTCACTCACTATAGTCAATGCAACTTTTCAACATAACTCGCCCTAGGAATGTCCCACCAACACCATTCAACCACCCCTAGGCTCCCCCTAAGCCAAGCTACCCCACCCTAGGATTGCAGCTCCACAGCGCCAACTACTGGACGGCCACTTTTCCAAAAAACACTCTCCAGGACACCCTCCAATCAACTCCAAATGGCCTGAAACGCGCTCCTAAACACTTTCTGGGGGAACTTTTTTCAAAAAAACACTTTGAAAAATTTCACCTCACTCAACTCTATGGGGAATTTTCAAACGCCTATAACTTTAAAACCACACCTCCTAGCGCTTTGCAAACCACTTCCGCCTGCCATAATTCGGCCCTTCTGAACACGCCAGGCTTGGTCCCGTCTCTCTACGACCTTCCCTTCCGGAGATACAGCCAAAACAAAAAAAAATTTCGCAGTTACGCCCACTTCCCGACGTCACAGCCACTCAGGGGACCCACCAGTCGATTCTCCAGCATATCATCCGGGGGGGTAGAGCCCAACCCCAGAACTCTAGGACCCTCGGATCCGGACTTATCGGCTCTTGAAGATTATCATCCGGGTGGATGATATCAGTTTTCATCCTATAACCTAACCCTAACCCTAACCCTAACCCTAACCCTAACCCTAACCCTAACCCTAACCGGCCAGTCTGAGGATCGCCGTTTCGGCGATCGTGGTTATTACCCCCCTTACCTAACCCTAACCCTAACCCTAACCCTAACCCTAACCCTAACCCTAACCCTAACCCATTTTCAACTGCCAAGTCGTCAGACGAGGTGGGGGGAGTCATCGAGAGAATTTTCTAACACCTAACCCTGAGTCTAACCCTAATCCTGAGTCTAACCCTAGGTCTAAGCTCTCCCTCTACAAAACCCTTACCTTAACCACACTCCTTTTGTGCAGCCCTAACCCTAGCAAAAAACACCCCCCAGACAACCCTACAATCCACTCCAAAACACCCCCCAAACAACCCTCCAATCAACTCCAAAACACCCTACAAAACACCCCCCAGATAACCCTCCAATCCACTCCAAATGGCCTATAATGCACCCCTAGGCACTTCCTGGAAACACCTAGGGACAAAAAACACTTGGGCAAATTTTCAACCACTATAGTCAATGCAACTTTTGTCCATAACTCGCCCTAGGAATGTCCCACCAACACCATTCAACCACCCCTAGGCTCCCCTTAAGCCAGGCTACCCCACCCTAGGATTCCAGCTCCACAGCGCCAACTACTGGACGGCCACTTTTCCAAAAAACACTCTCCAGGACACCCTCCAATCAACTCCAAATGGCCTGAAACGCGCTCCTAAACACTTTCTGGGGGAACTTTTTTCAAAAAAACACTTTGAAAAATTTCACCTCACTCAACTCTATGGGGAATTTTCAAACGCCTATAACTTTAAAACCACACCTCCTAGCGCTTTGCAAACCACTTCCGCCTGCCATAATTCGGCCCTTCTGAACACGCCAGGCTTGGTCCCGTCTCTCTACGACCTTCCCTTCCGGAGATACAACAAAAACAAACTTTTTTTCGCTACTTACGCCCACTTCCCGACGTCACAGCCACTAGGGGGACCCACCAAACGAAAGGCAGCCTATGGAAATGGGGGGGTAGGAAAAACCTCAACTCTCTAGCTCACAAGCTTCTTCAGTTACCGGCCAGTCTGAGGATCGCCGTTTCGGCGATCGTGGTTATTACCCCCCTTACCTAACCCTAACCCTAACCCTAACCCTAACCCTAACCCTAACCCTAACCCTGACCCTAACCCTAACCCTAACCCTAACCCTAACCCTAACCCTAACCCTAACCCTAACCCTAACCCTAACCCTAACCCTAACCCTAACCCTAACCCTAACCCTAACCCTAACCCTAACCCTAACCCTAACCCTAACCCTAACCCTAACCCTCATATCCTCCTTCCTCCCTCTTTCCACTTGAACCCCCCTCCAAGCCCTTCCCCTAACCTTAACCCTACCTTCCCCAAAACCTAATTCCTCCCACCCCTCTGTTCCCCTAACCACCAGGACCAATTCTTCACCTCCCTCTATCCTCCTTCCTTCCCATCTCCCACCACACTGACACAAACACACATACTCATACACTTCAACAACTCCCAAACAGGGGGAAGGTCGGCCGGTCCAACATCCTCCACCAAGAACTCCAAAATCATTGGTCCTTTGACCTTTGACCCGGAAAACGGGGACCTTTGCTCCCGAGGAGGGAGGGGGAGACCAGAGTGAATTTGGATTCACAGACTTGAGACCGCCATTCCAGGGGGACCTTAATGATCTTGGATTTGAAGGGCCACCGCTGGACGGGCGGCCCCAACTCTAAGCCCACATTTATTTCATTACCAAAATTATTTTGGCATTAATAATTTTTGTTAGCGGTTGTCTCGGTGGGCCGTTCTCCCTCTTCCTCCTGCTGTGCTCTGCCTGGGGATTGATCCCGGGTCCCTGGTGTGGATGACCGCCACCTCCACCACTACACCATCCTGCAGATCAGTAGGCCCGTGCACCCTATCCTATTTGGACTCCCTAAACCCCAACCCCAACCCAAACCTAACCCTGCCAGAGCCACTGATCAGCACTCATCGCTACAATAACCATCCCGGCAAAAGGTCTCTGCTGTCGGACCTGGGACCTGGCGGGACTCAAACCTGGGCCTCCTGCGCGGGGGCCCTTGGCCCGGCCCGGTGAGCTACACCTCAACACACTCCTACACCAGTTTTCTTTCTCACACACATTCCAAAACATATACACACACACACTCACACACACACACATACACAAGATCAATCAATCATCTCTCCTTTCCTCCAGAATCTCACTCCCAAAAAAACTTACATAAATCTACTGAACCCCAGCTACAGGACGCAGCCTTCCCTCCCTCCTCCCCTCTTTTTTTTCCCCCATACGCAAGATGTCTGGGTTGGGGACCGGCGGGACTCGAACCCGGGTCCCTCTTGCCGCAATCCCCAGCCCAGCCGATTGAGCTACACTCTGGAACACCTGGCATCAGACTCTTCACACTCTTCATCTTCACCCACGGGCACACACCCCCTTCCACAGCCAATCCAAAACCTTCCCTCCAAAAATCCACACATACACCCAATCAGATCCTTGGCTACCTTCTTCCCGCCCAAGCACACGGACCACACCCTCCCTTTCTCCAATCATTCTACACCACCCACACTCTCATTGGCTAATTGACTCTTGGGAAGGGACTCACCTCCCTCTTCCCAACAGTCATATACAGACAACTGGGCCATTCTCAGCTATCCCCTGAAGAAGCAGCACTCAGCTGCGAAACGTCGGGACCTGCTCCTCTGCACAGCCTGTAAGTCCTTTTTTTACTTTTGCATTGGATTTTTAACAGTGCATTTGCACTTTTTAACGGTGTTTTACACTCTGGGATCGTGTCTTTTAAACCCTTGACAGCATTTTTAGCACTCTTTTTTTGAGCAGTGTTTTTAGTGTTTGTTCTATGGGTTTTAGCACTTTATCAGCAGTGTTTTAGCACCTTTTAACAGTGTACAAACACCTCTACCAGTGTTTTACACCTTTTAAATTAATAAAACTTAATTTTAACCAAGTGGGGGGGCTCGACCCTTTTTAAACGCCCGGATAAACTCTCCTCCTTTTAACCACCTGGAGCCAACTGGCAAAAAGAGACTCTTTTAATTGCCTTTAACACCAACCACTGGCGACCATAACGGGGACTACAACCTCCACCCGGCCAAGATCCAAAACCTCTCCAGGACTACAACGCGGCCGGGCCTGGACCACCATCCCCCAAGAGAGGAGACCACCGTCTGCGGCACCAAGGTAAGAGCCCTCTACACGTAATGTTTTTTACACACAAGGCCGGGGCTGGGCCTAGGAGCAGGGCTGAGAATGGCCCTGCACCTCACCAGACACCACAACCACTGATGGCCACTCGCATACACGCACCCAACAGACATCACACCACCAGACAACACTACCACACACAGACACACACACTCACCCAGCCACCAGATCCAGAAACCAGACACACCAGTAAACTACACTTCAAGCTCATTCAGGCCATACACCACAAACGCATAATGGACACAGCACTCACTTCAGGCACTTTTCCACCAGGCATGTTACGCCAAATAACCCGGCTAACAGATTTCATCAAACCATCCACACCCACTACAGAAACACGCAACAAAATTCATACAAACACCACACAGTGGATGCTCAATACAATCACCATTCTCCAGGAACATTACACCACTGCCATAGCCACGCTAGCCACCACTCCCCATAACCCAATAGCTCTACAGATAGCCACCGGCTGGGCCCACAAACGATACGGCCCCAGGCTGACGGCGGAGACCTTAAAGGAAACCCAACACATTCTACAACAGCAGACCAGATCCATCACCAACATCACCACCGCCACCACCACCAATCGTGGACCACACCCGGACCCAAACAATAGAAGCAGACCGGACAATCCACTACCCACCATCCCAGAAGCCCCGGAACCGGACTTCCCACCATTACCCAAACCACAGGCTCCACATAATCTCCCCTCATCCCATGCTACGCCAGCACCAGTCTCCACTCCAGCTCACCAACGGACACAACAGACCCCATCAGACGAAGGTAATTTACTCTCAATAACCCACCCCATCTACAGGACCCGGACATCCACCCCCCACCAGCAGACCAAACCTGGTACCACACCTCCAAGAACCGGCCCTGCCAAATCTCGACAACAGACTCTTTCATTCATCCAATCCACATCAGCCCAACAACAGCCACCGCATCCTACAGAACCAGCCACCTCCACTCCGCAACCCCAGAGGACGAGGAAGGTGACCTGGGGACCCCTGCCCACTAAGGACGACACTCACACCATAACCTCTACCTCTATAATTTCACCCATTCTACCTCCAACTCCCCCTTTTTCCACCCACTCCATAGCAACTACACACACTACAGCCCAAGTACATCTCCCACCACACAGCAAACCCATTACTTCACAGGTTCTGGACACAATTACACTAAACACCCGCTCCAATACTTCTGTTTTCATTCCTGACACTATTCTCCCTCTATCCCAACAGACCGATGCTGCTGGCGCGCGGGGCGACCGGGACGGGCCGGTGACCCCAACAGAATCCCTAAATGGGGTATACATGATGAAAGGGTCAACAGAGGTTAACCATAACCCAACCACAACCCAATCTGAATCCCCTACTCTACCACCAGGGGGGGTCGATCGGTCCGCTCCCCTCGCCCCGGGGGCCAGCACACTGGAATGTCCAGACCCTGACCATCCTCCACGTTCACCCTCTCTCTCCTCCTCCCACGTCTCCAAACCTACTCCATCCTCTCTCCCACCTCCAATCTATCCACCCTCCTCCTCAGCTCATCTACCCCACCCCAGTTTCCCTCCTCCCCCCCACAAATCCACTCTCTCTTCTTTTCCCTTTAATACACAACCTCCCCCAGCTGACTCTTCACCTTCTCCTCAGACTATCTCCCCTGCTCCTTCTTCTCTTAACTACAGCCATGATTCCACACTATACCTTCCTTCCCCACCCCCTCTCTCCACCTTCATTCGAGAACATCCGGACCCCTACGAGGAACTCCCCCACCAAAACACCTATCCACCCAAGATTCATCTGACACGCCCACATCGCAATATCCAGGACTGGAACTTCATCGCCAAACAACCCATACTCATACTCGGAGACACCAACATCGGTCGCATCACGGAGAACTGCCTACCGGAAACACAACTGGACAGTTACCCCGAGGCCACTGCCTATCACTTCCTGAAGGTATGTGAAAAAGCCACTCCCAATCCCTTCACCATGACCGTCCTTATCTCCATAGGCATCTACAACAGGGACCAGGACCCTAGGCAGACCACCATCAAACAGCTCAAGGCTCTGTTCCGCCAGGCCAGGCTGACCTTCCCCAACGCCGCCCTCTTTTTTCCTCTCATACATTACTCACCTCACCTCACATCCAGACAACAAAACAACATTAGAATAATAAACAACGCAATGACCAAACACGTCCACACACTCAGCACAATCCCCCCCACCGAATTCACCACAGATGCAGACCACATCCACTGGACTTCCACTACAGCTAACCGGATCTTACAGCACTGGCGCACAACACTGGATGACACCGGACCAGGTACCTGTGGCTCCATTTCCTCCTTTTCCTACACAGACTGACCATCCCCCTCTTTCCCTTACCCTAACTTCCCCCTTTTTTTTCCTCTTTAAGACTTAATCCCGCCCCCCTTCCCTCTTCCCTAACCTTAACCCCGCCCCCTTCCCCCCTTTTTCCCTTACCTTAACCCTTCCTCATCTTCTCTCCTCACCTAAATCCCGCCCACTCTTCCTTCCCCCCCCCCCCCCCCCCCCCCCCCCTCTTCATACCCTTTCCTCCTTATCCTCCCTCCATCTACCTGATCCCCTTTCCAAGCCCTTCCCCTAACCTTAACCCTTTCCCCCTCCCCAAAACTCCACCTATTTCCCATCCTCAAGCCATAACCCTACCCCCCTCCCCTTTTCCCTAACCTTAACCCCCTCCCCTTCCCCTCTTCCCTAACCATAACCCTGGTTTCTTCTCCTCTTCCCTAACCTTAACCCTGCCCCTTTCCCCTCTTCCCTAATCTTAACCCTGCCCCTTCCCCCTATCCCTAACCTTAACCCTGGTTCCCTTTCCTCTTCCCTCACCTTAACCCCGCCCCTTTCCCCCTTTCCCTAACCTTAACCCTGCCCCTTCCCCCTATCCCAAACCTTAACCTTGTTTCCTTCTCCTCTTCCCCAACCTTAACCATGCCTCCTTCCCCTATTCCCTAACCTTAACCCCGCCCCCCTCCCTCTTTTCCCCAACCTTAACCCTGGTCCCCCTTCCCCTAACCTTAACCCTGTCCCGTCCCCTTCCCCTTACCCCAAACCTCAACCCTGGTTCCCATTCCTCTTCCCAAACCTAACCCTGCCCCCTTTCCCTTTTCCTAACCTTAACCCCGCCCCCTTCCCCTTTCCCTAACCTTAACCTTGCTTCCATCTCCCTCACCTTACCAGGACCTGTTCCCCCACCACCCCAAATCCCCCCCTTTTTTTTATCTCATATCCTCCTTCCTCCCTCCTTCCACTTGAACCCCCCTCCAAGCCCTTCCCCTAACCTTAACCCTACCTTCCCCAAAACCTAATTCCTCCCACCCCTCTGTTCCCCTAACCACCAGGACCAATTCTTCACCTCCCTCTATCCTCCTTCCTTCCCATCTCCCACCACACTGACACAAACACACATACTCATACACTTCAACAACTCCCAAACAGGGGGAAGGTCGGCCGGTCCAACATCCTCCACCAAGAACTCCAAAATCATTGGTCCTTTGACCTTTGACCCGGAAAACGGGGACCTTTGCTCCCGAGGAGGGAGGGGGAGACCAGAGTGAATTTGGATTCACAGACTTGAGACCGCCATTCCAGGGGGACCTTAATGATCTTGGATTTGAAGGGCCACCGCTGGACGGGCGGCCCCAACTCTAAGCCCACATTTATTTCATTACCAAAATTATTTTGGCATTAATAATTTTTGTTAGCGGTTGTCTCGGTGGGCCGTTCTCCCTCTTCCTCCTGCTGTGCTCTGCCTGGGGATTGATCCCGGGTCCCTGGTGTGGATGACCGCCACCTCCACCACTACACCATCCTGCAGATCAGTAGGCCCGTGCACCCTATCCTATTTGGACTCCCTAAACCCCAACCCCAACCCAAACCTAACCCTGCCAGAGCCACTGATCAGCACTCATCGCTACAATAACCATCCCGGCAAAAGGTCTCTGCTGTCGGACCTGGGACCTGGCGGGACTCAAACCTGGGCCTCCTGCGCGGGGGCCCTTGGCCCGGCCCGGTGAGCTACACCTCAACACACTCCTACACCAGTTTTCTTTCTCACACACATTCCAAAACATATACACACACACACTCACACACACACACATACACAAGATCAATCAATCATCTCTCCTTTCCTCCAGAATCTCACTCCCAAAAAAACTTACATAAATCTACTGAACCCCAGCTACAGGACGCAGCCTTCCCTCCCTCCTCCCCTCTTTTTTTTCCCCCATACGCAAGATGTCTGGGTTGGGGACCGGCGGGACTCGAACCCGGGTCCCTCTTGCCGCAATCCCCAGCCCAGCCGATTGAGCTACACTCTGGAACACCTGGCATCAGACTCTTCACACTCTTCATCTTCACCCACGGGCACACACCCCCTTCCACAGCCAATCCAAAACCTTCCCTCCAAAAATCCACACATACACCCAATCAGATCCTTGGCTACCTTCTTCCCGCCCAAGCACACGGACCACACCCTCCCTTTCTCCAATCATTCTACACCACCCACACTCTCATTGGCTAATTGACTCTTGGGAAGGGACTCACCTCCCTCTTCCCAACAGTCATATACAGACAACTGGGCCATTCTCAGCTATCCCCTGAAGAAGCAGCACTCAGCTGCGAAACGTCGGGACCTGCTCCTCTGCACAGCCTGTAAGTCCTTTTTTTACTTTTGCATTGGATTTTTAACAGTGCATTTGCACTTTTTAACGGTGTTTTACACTCTGGGATCGTGTCTTTTAAACCCTTGACAGCATTTTTAGCACTCTTTTTTTGAGCAGTGTTTTTAGTGTTTGTTCTATGGGTTTTAGCACTTTATCAGCAGTGTTTTAGCACCTTTTAACAGTGTACAAACACCTCTACCAGTGTTTTACACCTTTTAAATTAATAAAACTTAATTTTAACCAAGTGGGGGGGCTCGACCCTTTTTAAACGCCCGGATAAACTCTCCTCCTTTTAACCACCTGGAGCCAACTGGCAAAAAGAGACTCTTTTAATTGCCTTTAACACCAACCACTGGCGACCATAACGGGGACTACAACCTCCACCCGGCCAAGATCCAAAACCTCTCCAGGACTACAACGCGGCCGGGCCTGGACCACCATCCCCCAAGAGAGGAGACCACCGTCTGCGGCACCAAGGTAAGAGCCCTCTACACGTAATGTTTTTTACACACAAGGCCGGGGCTGGGCCTAGGAGCAGGGCTGAGAATGGCCCTGCACCTCACCAGACACCACAACCACTGATGGCCACTCGCATACACGCACCCAACAGACATCACACCACCAGACAACACTACCACACACAGACACACACACTCACCCAGCCACCAGATCCAGAAACCAGACACACCAGTAAACTACACTTCAAGCTCATTCAGGCCATACACCACAAACGCATAATGGACACAGCACTCACTTCAGGCACTTTTCCACCAGGCATGTTACGCCAAATAACCCGGCTAACAGATTTCATCAAACCATCCACACCCACTACAGAAACACGCAACAAAATTCATACAAACACCACACAGTGGATGCTCAATACAATCACCATTCTCCAGGAACATTACACCACTGCCATAGCCACGCTAGCCACCACTCCCCATAACCCAATAGCTCTACAGATAGCCACCGGCTGGGCCCACAAACGATACGGCCCCAGGCTGACGGCGGAGACCTTAAAGGAAACCCAACACATTCTACAACAGCAGACCAGATCCATCACCAACATCACCACCGCCACCACCACCAATCGTGGACCACACCCGGACCCAAACAATAGAAGCAGACCGGACAATCCACTACCCACCATCCCAGAAGCCCCGGAACCGGACTTCCCACCATTACCCAAACCACAGGCTCCACATAATCTCCCCTCATCCCATGCTACGCCAGCACCAGTCTCCACTCCAGCTCACCAACGGACACAACAGACCCCATCAGACGAAGGTAATTTACTCTCAATAACCCACCCCATCTACAGGACCCGGACATCCACCCCCCACCAGCAGACCAAACCTGGTACCACACCTCCAAGAACCGGCCCTGCCAAATCTCGACAACAGACTCTTTCATTCATCCAATCCACATCAGCCCAACAACAGCCACCGCATCCTACAGAACCAGCCACCTCCACTCCGCAACCCCAGAGGACGAGGAAGGTGACCTGGGGACCCCTGCCCACTAAGGACGACACTCACACCATAACCTCTACCTCTATAATTTCACCCATTCTACCTCCAACTCCCCCTTTTTCCACCCACTCCATAGCAACTACACACACTACAGCCCAAGTACATCTCCCACCACACAGCAAACCCATTACTTCACAGGTTCTGGACACAATTACACTAAACACCCGCTCCAATACTTCTGTTTTCATTCCTGACACTATTCTCCCTCTATCCCAACAGACCGATGCTGCTGGCGCGCGGGGCGACCGGGACGGGCCGGTGACCCCAACAGAATCCCTAAATGGGGTATACATGATGAAAGGGTCAACAGAGGTTAACCATAACCCAACCACAACCCAATCTGAATCCCCTACTCTACCACCAGGGGGGGTCGATCGGTCCGCTCCCCTCGCCCCGGGGGCCAGCACACTGGAATGTCCAGACCCTGACCATCCTCCACGTTCACCCTCTCTCTCCTCCTCCCACGTCTCCAAACCTACTCCATCCTCTCTCCCACCTCCAATCTATCCACCCTCCTCCTCAGCTCATCTACCCCACCCCAGTTTCCCTCCTCCCCCCCACAAATCCACTCTCTCTTCTTTTCCCTTTAATACACAACCTCCCCCAGCTGACTCTTCACCTTCTCCTCAGACTATCTCCCCTGCTCCTTCTTCTCTTAACTACAGCCATGATTCCACACTATACCTTCCTTCCCCACCCCCTCTCTCCACCTTCATTCGAGAACATCCGGACCCCTACGAGGAACTCCCCCACCAAAACACCTATCCACCCAAGATTCATCTGACACGCCCACATCGCAATATCCAGGACTGGAACTTCATCGCCAAACAACCCATACTCATACTCGGAGACACCAACATCGGTCGCATCACGGAGAACTGCCTACCGGAAACACAACTGGACAGTTACCCCGAGGCCACTGCCTATCACTTCCTGAAGGTATGTGAAAAAGCCACTCCCAATCCCTTCACCATGACCGTCCTTATCTCCATAGGCATCTACAACAGGGACCAGGACCCTAGGCAGACCACCATCAAACAGCTCAAGGCTCTGTTCCGCCAGGCCAGGCTGACCTTCCCCAACGCCGCCCTCTTTTTTCCTCTCATACATTACTCACCTCACCTCACATCCAGACAACAAAACAACATTAGAATAATAAACAACGCAATGACCAAACACGTCCACACACTCAGCACAATCCCCCCCACCGAATTCACCACAGATGCAGACCACATCCACTGGACTTCCACTACAGCTAACCGGATCTTACAGCACTGGCGCACAACACTGGATGACACCGGACCAGGTACCTGTGGCTCCATTTCCTCCTTTTCCTACACAGACTGACCATCCCCCTCTTTCCCTTACCCTAACTTCCCCCTTTTTTTTCCTCTTTAAGACTTAATCCCGCCCCCCTTCCCTCTTCCCTAACCTTAACCCCGCCCCCTTCCCCCCTTTTTCCCTTACCTTAACCCTTCCTCATCTTCTCTCCTCACCTAAATCCCGCCCACTCTTCCTTCCCCCCCCCCCCCCCCCCCCCCCCCCTCTTCATACCCTTTCCTCCTTATCCTCCCTCCATCTACCTGATCCCCTTTCCAAGCCCTTCCCCTAACCTTAACCCTTTCCCCCTCCCCAAAACTCCACCTATTTCCCATCCTCAAGCCATAACCCTACCCCCCTCCCCTTTTCCCTAACCTTAACCCCCTCCCCTTCCCCTCTTCCCTAACCATAACCCTGGTTTCTTCTCCTCTTCCCTAACCTTAACCCTGCCCCTTTCCCCTCTTCCCTAATCTTAACCCTGCCCCTTCCCCCTATCCCTAACCTTAACCCTGGTTCCCTTTCCTCTTCCCTCACCTTAACCCCGCCCCTTTCCCCCTTTCCCTAACCTTAACCCTGCCCCTTCCCCCTATCCCAAACCTTAACCTTGTTTCCTTCTCCTCTTCCCCAACCTTAACCATGCCTCCTTCCCCTATTCCCTAACCTTAACCCCGCCCCCCTCCCTCTTTTCCCCAACCTTAACCCTGGTCCCCCTTCCCCTAACCTTAACCCTGTCCCGTCCCCTTCCCCTTACCCCAAACCTCAACCCTGGTTCCCATTCCTCTTCCCAAACCTAACCCTGCCCCCTTTCCCTTTTCCTAACCTTAACCCCGCCCCCTTCCCCTTTCCCTAACCTTAACCTTGCTTCCATCTCCCTCACCTTACCAGGACCTGTTCCCCCACCACCCCAAATCCCCCCCTTTTTTTTATCTCATATCCTCCTTCCTCCCTCTTTCCACTTGAACCCCCCTCCAAGCCCTTCCCCTAACCTTAACCCTACCTTCCCCAAAACCTAATTCCTCCCACCCCTCTGTTCCCCTAACCACCAGGACCAATTCTTCACCTCCCTCTATCCTCCTTCCTTCCCATCTCCCACCACACTGACACAAACACACATACTCATACACTTCAACAACTCCCAAACAGGGGGAAGGTCGGCCGGTCCAACATCCTCCACCAAGAACTCCAAAATCATTGGTCCTTTGACCTTTGACCCGGAAAACGGGGACCTTTGCTCCCGAGGAGGGAGGGGGAGACCAGAGTGAATTTGGATTCACAGACTTGAGACCGCCATTCCAGGGGGACCTTAATGATCTTGGATTTGAAGGGCCACCGCTGGACGGGCGGCCCCAACTCTAAGCCCACATTTATTTCATTACCAAAATTATTTTGGCATTAATAATTTTTGTTAGCGGTTGTCTCGGTGGGCCGTTCTCCCTCTTCCTCCTGCTGTGCTCTGCCTGGGGATTGATCCCGGGTCCCTGGTGTGGATGACCGCCACCTCCACCACTACACCATCCTGCAGATCAGTAGGCCCGTGCACCCTATCCTATTTGGACTCCCTAAACCCCAACCCCAACCCAAACCTAACCCTAACCCTAACCCTAACCCTAACCCTAACCCTAACCCTAACCCTAACCCTAACCCTACCCTAACCCTAACCCTAACCCTAACCCTAACCCTAACCCTAACCCTAACTTGATCAATCTCGGGAGGGCCTTCCTTGGGAGAGAGTGTCTAGTGGTAATGGCCGAAACACTCAATGACCCTGGGGTCCACTACTGACGATGTGTCCTACGATTTAGCTTCCTAAAAACTCAGCTGCAGGGACAAAAAATTGACCTCTAAGATCCAGGCTGGCTGTCATAGGAACCACTACTAGCTTTCTTAAAATAGACTTTAGCTCCCAAATTAGCTTCCCTAAATTCCTTTCAATACAAAACTATCCACTAATCCACGTTCCTCAAACCTAACTACTCCAAATCCCAACTAACCACCTCCTTTTAACACACCGAAATCTATAACCAATCTACTTCAATACGCTTAATCATCTCACTTCTTGACGCCTAAACTCAACCAATATTCCAACCCGTGCCTGAACTTAACCATCTAACTTAGCACGCCTAAACCTAACCATCTCGCTTCCCAACACCGAAACCTAACCAGGCCGTACCTGAACCTGATTACTCAATTTCAACACGCCAACTCACAACTCTAAGCCTAAAACTAACCACGCCGACTCAGTTCTTTATGCCTAATCTTAACCAATTCCAACCCTTGCCTGAACCTAACCGTCTAGTTCAGCACGCCTAAACCTAACCGTCTTGCTCCACGCCTAAACTTAACCGCCTCGCTCTCCAACGCCTAAACCTAACCATTTCGTTCTCCACGCCTAAACTTAACCAACTCGCTTTTCAACGCCTAAACCTAACCATTTCGTCCTCCACGCCTAAACTTAACCAACTCGCTTTTCAACGCCTAAACCTAACCATTTCGCTCTCCACGCCTAAACTTAACCAACTCGCTTTTCAACGCCTAAACCTAACCACTTCGTTCTCCAACGTTTAACCCTATTTGACCGTCAAAATCACCAATTTTTAAGCCTATCCCCACCCTAGCCCTGACCTTAACCATTCGGGGTTTAAAGCCAATTCAGGAACCTGCCCTAAACCTAACCATTTCGCTCTCCACGCCTAAACTTAACCAACTCGCTTTTCAACGCCTAAACCTAACCACTTCGTTCTCCAACGTTTAACCCTATTTGACCGTCAAAATCACCAATTTTTAAGCCTATCCCCACCCTAGCCCTGACCTTAACCATTCGGGGTTTAAAGCCAAGTCAGGAACCTGCCCTAAACCTAACCAAACCAACCCTTATGCATACCTAAATCCTAACGTTTCCTTAAACTTGAAATATCACTTACCTTGAAAACTTACCTTAGCCCGGAGGAGAAATCACAACGTCAATCCACACCGGAAAAACCACAACTGGAAAAGAAGGAAAAAGAAAAAACGTTTATACCAACCCGTAAAGCAAAAGAAATTTTTCAGATTAGACATAATTATCTCCACTTACCTTAAGACCTAAACCTAGATAAAGAAGGTTAAACAAAAAACAACGTTACTTACCAGAAAAATAAAATAAATAACGTCACTTACCGGAAGAACAAAAACCTGAAAAGGAAAAAGAGAATAACGATACTTACCTGAAAACCAAAACCTATAAGGGAGAAAAGAAAGTAAGGATACTCACCTGAAAACCAAAAACCTGTAAAAGAGAAAGAGAAAGAAACCAATACACTTACCAAACCTGTTGAGGAAAAATAGACGGGAAAAGAGAGATATTGCGACGTGCGTAGGCCCGTGCCCTGCCTTTGGCTCCCCATTTTCAACTGCCAAGTCGTCAGACGAGGTGGGGGGAGTCATCGAGAGAATTTTCTAACACCTAACCATTGCCAGCGCCATCGGACAGCATACTCTCTTGTGAACCCAATTCAAAATCAGTTCTGATACACTCACCAACCAAATCATTCTCCTTTGATTATTGCAGATCAGTCCATCATGGCAGATCAACGGAGTGATTTCCAAAAACTAATCAGGGTATTCCACAAATACCTCAAGGCCTCACACCACCTGGAAAAGACCAAAATTACACCAAATTCCACAATCCCCAAAAGACTGCTCAAAACACAAGAAATGATCACCAAAAGCGTCTTCCCAGCCTACGCAACAGCATCAACGACTCAACTCACCACCTACAATGCCAAAAACTGGACCACAACAACCCTCCAAATCCTCGGAGACCACTACCAGTTAATCTTAACAGAATGCAAAACCCATATGATCCCCCTTTCTAAAATAGAATGGGAAAGAGCCTTAGAAATAGCCACCAAATGGTTCAAAAGAGACCTGCGCTACTTCGACCCAAAAATACTAGAACGAGACCTAAACCACCTGAAAAAATTCATGGACGACCTCCCTGAAGAATTCCCTGACGATATCCCGGAAAACCTCCCTGAGGACATCCCCAAGGACATCCCTGAGGATATCCCTGAGAACCCCCCTGAGGACTCCCCAAAAGATACCCCTGAGAGCCCCCTTAAGAACGTCCCTGAGGACATTTTCGAAATCCTCAGCCAAATACAACCACCGAACAAACGAAGAAAAACCGAAATCAATTCCTCTCAAGGAAGCAACCTCCTGTTCCCCTCCCTGCGGGACGAGGACTCGGAAGAAGAAATGGAGAACCTCCTACCAAAAAACGGACCCCCCAAAAACCCTGTACTAACCAACCTTATGCCAAAAGTAGTGATTCCAATACTATCCTCACAACTCGCCAAAACAGTCTACTACCAAGACAGTCCTAACACAGAGGATGAAGATAACGAAAACAACGAAAACAACCTAACCAACCAAACTAACCAAACCCCAAAACCAGAGGAGTACTCACACTCCTATCAAAAACACAACCACTACGGCAACAAACTAGCAAACTGGGGTCTGTACCCTAAAAGACCAATCCTAATCCTGGGAGACTCAAACCTGGACAGACTCCCCCGGATCCAGGACAGGAGAATCCAGGTGGACTGCTACCCCGGCGCTAACCTATATAACGCGGCTCATCTTCTGGAGAACCACTGTGAACCCACAGACAGAGTCTCCAAAGTAATACTATCATTCGGCCTTAACAATAGAAACCAGACTAACACCTACCTATTACAAAGAGACCTCCAGAGGATGTTAGGTTCAGCCAAAAGAAAGTTTCCACAGGCGGAAATTTTCATCCCAAAAATCTCCTTTAACAGAGCCCTCCCTGCAAAAATCCAAGAAAATGTCAGGATCTTAAATGACCTGATCACCAAAACTGGGAGACAGATCCCCGAAATCGACCACAGATTCTTTAACACTAACAATGACAAAATCCACTGGACTCCAGAGACTGCTACTCAGCACTGGAAAAAGTGGAAATCTTTTTTAGGCTAAAAGGGGAGACCCCTGAGACCCCTGAACCACAAAGGGGAGAGGTAATCAACCTATCCAACCACTTCAGACTAACACCAAATCAAAAAAGACTTCTCACTAAAGGACTGTCATTTGTACCTACCTGTAAACAAACAGTGAACAAACGAAACATGATGACGACTCACCTCTCAGAGTACCACAGAAGACTCAAACTAAATGTCTACTTCGGACCCTCGACCCAGACAAACCGAAAACCATTCACAACCAAATCCAATTGGGAACCGGGCGACGACAAACTACCAGCAGCACTAACAGAACTCATAAAAAAAGACCAACAAACCATCAACAACCTGAAACAACAACCGGACAAACCAAACCTAACGACTGACGAGGAACAAGCTCTAGAGCAGCTCATGAAAAGCACCAGTATTGTGATCAAACCGGCAGACAAAGGAAGCGCGACTGTAATTCTAGACAGAGTAGACTACATACATGAAGCGATGCGACAACTACAGGACAAAGAATATTACCAACCACTCCCGGGACCAATTTACCAAGAGACAGAAAAAATGATTGGAGACATTTTAGACCAAATGCACAAAGACAAAAAACTCACCAAAAAACAAGTGACCTATTTAAAAGGTGAAAAAGAACCACGACCAAGGTACTTTTACCTACTACCAAAAATCCATAAAGCCCCCGAGACTTGGACTGTCCCCCACAAAATACCACCAGGAAGACCAATAGTCTCCGACTGTGGCAGCGAGAGCTACGGGGTGGCAGAATACCTGGATTCATTCCTAACACCCATCTCCAACAAACACCCCAGTTACATTAAAAACACTCAGGATTTCATCCAAAGAGTGCACAACATAGTGACCAAAGATCCATGTTTTCTTTTCACAATGGACGTCAGTAGCCTATACACCAACATAGATACTGACCTGGGAATGACAGCCATCTGCAAATGGTTTAAAAAGTACCCTGACGACAACAGACCGGACACAGAAATACTGAGACTACTACACATAAGCCTGACCAGGAATGACTTTCAATTTGACAGACATAACTACCTACAAATCAAAGGGACAGCTATGGGCAAAAAGTTTGCCCCCGCCTACGCCAACATCTACATGGCAGAATGGGAACAGACGGCACTGGCAAAATGCCAAAAAACACCGACACACTACTTTAGATACCTAGATGACATTTGGGGAATTTGGACTCACAGTAAAGAGGACTTTAAACAATTTGTAGACACACTAAATCAACACCATAACTCCATCAAAGTGACACCTGAGACACACGACGAACAAGTTAACTTTTTGGACACAGTGACCTTCAAGGGACCAGACTTTGAGACGACAGGGATACTGGACACAAAAGTGTACTTCAAACCGACTGACACACACGCCTTACTACACAAGACCAGTTTTCATCCCAAACATACCTTCAAGGGGATCCTGAAATCCCAGCTGCTGAGATTCGACAGAATCTGCACAAGGGAAGAAAACAGAGAAGAAGCCGTCCAGACCCTCTTTCAGACCCTGAGAAAGAGAGGTTATCCAAAAACACTTTTGAAAACAGTAAAAAGAGAAACTTTCCAAGACACCCAGGAAAAAGAAAAAGAACAAGAAACACCAGAAAACAAACAATTAATCCCACTCATGGCCAACTTTTCCTCCTATGCACTGGAAGCAAACCGTCAACTTAAACACAACTTCCAGGAAACACTCACAGGAACAACGATACCTGACAGATTTAGGATCATCTCGGCATTCAAGAAAAACCCGAACCTCAAGGACCTCCTGGTCAGAGCCAAACTACCACCACCTATGGAACCAAAAACATTTCCAACACAACCACAAAACATCAAAAACAGAACGACAAAAACACCATACTCCCTACCAAAAATCTCGCTGAAACAGACTAACTGTGTCTATATCATCAGCTGCAAAAAATGTCTGACACAGTATGTGGGAGAAACCAGAAATGCACTAAGGACGAGACTATCACACCACAAATACAACATCAGAAACGGACACAAGACAAGAACTCACCTGGTAAAACACTTCAAAGACCACGGACTCCAGAACCTTCACCTACAGGGACTTGAACACGACCGGACCTGGACAACACCACAAAGAAAGAGAAAAGAGAACATTTGGATTCAGAAACTAGGAACAAAGTTCCCAAATGGACTCAATGACTAATATGTACAAATATTAAAAAGAATATGTTCCCACAATAATCATCTTTCTTATTATAAAGTTTAAACCCTGTTCAATTAGTTTATTAAAGATTAATCACCTGTAAATAAGTTAATACACCTGTTCATTTATTATAGTTCTGAATTGAAATTTACTTTCCTTATTCCTGTTATTGTTCTGTATAACCTGTCAACAATTGTTAATATTGTAATAAAAAAAGAGAGAGTAAAGAGTAGCTGAAAATGATGAGAGGGATGAGTCCAAAAGGCACCTTGCTCAGGGGAAACCCAAAAGCATAAGCCATGACCAAACCCAGGCCTGATTCCTACCCTTTTACTCTCAAAAAAACTCTCAAAAACTCAATTAAAAATCCGAGTTTAAGACTATGGACTTAATAATGATAAACAGTAAAAACCATATACACTAAATGACCTAATAACAATCAACGAATGGACCTGCAAATACTTACCCAGAACACCGGACCGGACTACGTACCAACATACTGTAAAAACTAACCTAATTAACACTAAAAACTTACCTTAAAAACATTATAAATTAACAGAATTAAATCTAATTTAATACTCACCACGTATCTTCCTCGAAAGATGCGTTCTCCTCCTCGATTCCGACAATATAAGATTGATATTGACAGCCGCTCGGAGTCCGGTGTTTTCGTGGCTGTGTTTCCGTCCGGATCATTATTGACACGGACGGATATCAGCTGTGAATCACGTGGGCCCTCCTTTTAATTTTTAAATCCCCCGACGGAAGGAGCCTACGAGCACAGGAACAAGACTTATCTTATTGTGAAAGCGTTACAGCTCACTGAGATAACTTTGGCTCTTTCCTAACGGAAGACCGCAAGTTTGGTCCCCGTTTTTTCCAATCCTTCAAAATTAAGCATAAATCAGGACCAACTAACTAACTAACTAACTCAAAACAACATAACATATCAACAAAGTCAAATTTAACATGATACTTACCAAGAATCCTCCCAGAAAAATGCTGCCTCCTCCTGGACACTGTAAAGTAGGGATTGGACGTCCGCTAGGGCTCCCGTGGTCTCGCTGCTCGGCTTCCGCCCACGTCATCTTGACGCGTGCGGACGTCAGCGATGAGCCGGGGGGACCCTCCATTTAAATTTTAAATCCCTAGATAGAACGCAGTCACTACCACAGGAGCGAAACTTGTCTTATTGTGAAGGCGTTATAGCTCACTGAGATAACTTTTGCGCCCTGATACGGGAGACCACAGGTTCAATTCCCGTTTTAGTCCTCTCATTTTCATTTTAAAACTTACACCTAAAACCTCCCATAAAACCAATTTTTATCCATATTGTATTTAATCAATACCTATAAAACCCACTATAACAACTTATTACTAATTTTCAAAAAAATAATAAAAAAATCATCCCCACTCTCTGAACCTAAATCTTAATACTTAACATAGACCCTCAATACAGGACGAAAAGACTGTGACTATATTCATCTAGACAGATCACTGCTCTAATTCTATCTCCACCTTAACAAAAGAGATTCACACCCTACGACTAAATGTACCAGAGCTCTCCTCCCGGAGCTCCCCCATCCTTATGGTGGAGCTGGGGAGGTGCAGAGTGAATAAGCCCGATCAGGCATAGGGGGTACAGCAGGTCCCCACAGACCCCTGTACCCCAAGCTCTGTCTCCATCTCTGTCTCCATCTCGACCACACATCCCAAACGACTCTCCTCTTCTCTCCAAAAGGATACCAAAAATCATATCACATCTTCAAAAATTAATAGCTCTCCTCCCGGAGCTCCCCCATTCTGATGGTGGAGCTGGGGAGTTTCAGAGCGAATAAGCCCGATCAGGCATAGGGGGTACAGCAGGTCCCCACAGACCCCTGTACCCCAAGCTCTGTCTCCATCTCTGTCTCCATCCCGACCACACATCCCAAACGACTCTCCTCTTCTCTCCAAAAGGATACCAAAAATCATAGCTCTCCTCCCGGAGCTCCCCCATTCTGATGGTGGAGCTGGGGAGTTTCAGAGCGAATAAGCCCGATCAGGCATAGGGGGTGCAGCAGGTCCCCACAGACCCCTGTACCCCAAGCTCTATCTCCATCTCTGTCTCCATCCCGACCACACATCCCAAACGACTCTCCTCTTCGCTCCAAAAGGATACCAAAAATCACATCACATCTTAAAAAATTAATGGCTCTCCTCCCGGAGCTCCCCCATTCTGATGGTGGAGCTGGGGAGTTTCAGAGCGAATAAGCCCGATCAGGCATAGGGGGTACAGCAGGTCCCCACAGACCCCTGTACCCCAAGCTCTGTCTCCATCCCGACCACACATCACTTTCTCCTCCAACTAATAAGTCTTGTTAGGACATTAAATATTAAACCTGACCTTTGACCCGAACGTAGTTTCCTCCCAAATCACAATAGACAATGTGAAACACAACAGGCCCTCATCATTCATTCTTAAACAGAATGAACACCCCGACACCGCTCTTCTTTAATGACATCCTTGAAAAAATAGGAAACAAATATAATAAACGTTATAAAACGTTACACACCACCCAATCTTAAGCCTTAATAATGCCCTACGGGATATTGAACGAATAAACGCCATGACAGAAAACGGAACCAACTTTTATGTGAAGCGTTATAGCGCACCGCGTTAAGTTTTGCTTTTCGGAACGGGAGCTCGCGAATTCGCCGGTTCGATCCCCCTCCTTGGCATTTTTTTACAAAAAACCAATTTTTACCCCAAAAACAAATTTTTATCATCTCTTTAAGTACAAAAACACTCCTCTTAACTATCTGAAAGAAATAGAACTAGACCTCAATAGTTCTTTTGGATTTTTGAGCTAATCTACTACAACTTTGAATCCTCCACTCAGCCTTAAGCAAAAAGAGAGGGAAACGTTCGCATAGGACCACTGATTTCCCCCACAATTCCAGAGACAGGGAAACAGTAGTAAACACTAATAGAGTCCTTTCTCAACTTCTAAACACAAAAATGGACACCTTAAGTTAAGACAATAGTTAATATCAACTATATACACAAAAAAAGTGACAAAAATTTGCTTTTCAAAAACCTTTTTTAACTATTTTTACTAAAACTTTGGAACTCTCCACTCAGCTTAAAGCAAAAAGAGAGGGAAACGACCACATAGGACCAATAATTTTCCCCATAATTCCAGGGGCCTGTAAACAGGGGTCAACACTAGTAGAATACACTCATAACTCCTAAAACACAGAAATGGACACTCACAGTGAAAACAATAGTTTATTATCAATTATACACACATGAAAATGGTCATGAAATCACAACTTATATTAGTTTTATTGACATATTCAGAATATGCACAGATCCTGAACAACCATAACATTTCTTCGCTTCACCCAAATAGACCTACCTCCTCCAAAAGCACTTAAAATTAAACCGCAACATCCCTGGTGAAGAGCGGAGAAGAAAAGAAGACGGACTCAACTCCTGGAGATAGTCCTTTTAAGGATTTGAGCAATCCCTCCATCCTGAGCCCTCTCAGAAGACAGCCTGACATCCGAGCAGCCAACATCCTATTCCTAAAACCACAGAGCCCTTTTAAGAGCTTTTATAACCTGTGGAAATCCTCTCCGGAAGAAGTACACAGATCCCGCCAGCAGAGGGAGCAGCATCCCCATTAGAAGACTCCGGGAACAGCAGCCTGCTTACTCGGTGAGCAGCGACCTCCTAAAAAACGTACATAGGCCTGCATATCTCTGGGGTCTTGCGGTGTATGATGGCACAGAGAATGCTCAAAATAGACCTAAAATGGGGTTAGAATGGGTACCTGGGGGGGTCCTGAGCGACGATAGCTCGCCGTCTCTGGTCCCCTCTTACCGTGGCTGATCAGGGATTTCCCTGTATCAGCTGGGGAGGTACTCGGGAGCGTAGGGGTTGAGTCCTGGACCGCTTGTGAGGTCAGCAGTCCTCTGCTGTCAGTCCTCGTGGCCCTGGGATCTCCTCTCCTTGCTTCCTATGGGGCAAACAAAATAGGATGACTACCTGGAGGTTCCTGTAAGGCAGTAGCTTGCTACGGCTGGTCCAGGTCCCCCGTCCCCATAAGCAGATCCTGGGAAGGCAGCAGCTCGCTGCGGCTGGTCCCAATCCTGCTGGGGGGGTACTCAATTTCCTATTTTGTACTAGATTTGGATGATTACTTGGAGGCTCCTGGAAGGCAGTAGCTTGCTACGGCTGGTCCAGGTCCCCCGTCCCCATAGCAGTCCCCAGGAAGGCGACAGCTAGCTGTAGCTGGTCCTGGTCCTGCTGGGGAGGTACTCAATCTTGTGAGGTGGGGGCTGTAGTGATGCCTGGAAGGCAGCAGCTCGCTGCGGCTGGTCCTGGTATCACCTCTCAGTCCCTCCTCTCACAATCTCTATTGGGACTCAAAATAGGCTTAAAATAGAACATCGAGTACGGATCTCCTACGGATGAAGTAGAATGACCTCCCTTCACTCCTAACCTAACTGGGCAGCTCGGGGTAACCTCACGGTGTCAACAAACGAGCTGTTAACCTGATTAGGTGGTAAGTAAGCGGCCCTCCCAGGTCCCCTTGGGACAGCACGTGGGATGTGGTGGTCCAGGGCATCAGGACCTTGATCGTAGCCCAGTCTTCTATGGAGGTTAGCTCCCCTCATACAACAGCCCATCTTGCACCACACACGTTTAATTGGCCTCTTTCAAATTCTCATCCCTTGGTCCATTTAGGGACCAAGCCTTGGATGCACCGGGACCTAAATGCAACAGCCTCTCCAGACGATCATCCCCCAGATCCAGCTTAGGTGACTGGGCCGTGGATGCACCGGGACCTAGGCCCACATCCCTTGGTTCAAAATAGTGAACTAAGCCGAGGATGCTACGTTTTTTAGCTTCCAAAACTCGCAGTTTTTAGTGTGATGGAGACACTGATGGAGATTTGGAAGGCAGCAGCTCGCTGCGGCTGGTCCTATCTCCCTTATGTGTTCTTCATTACTATCCTTTAAACTAAAAAAAATTTTTTACTCACTTACCCTTTAATGCGCGGTGGATACTGGAGGTGACTGGGAAGGCAGCAGCTCGCTGCGGCTGGTCCTGGCTCCCTCTTTTATCCAATCCTTAAATAGACTCAAAACTTTAGTTTTTAGACATTAGTCCTTTAATGTGATGCTGACACCGGAGGTGACCTGGAAGGCAACAGCTCGCTGTGGCTGGTCCAGTCTCCCTCGTGTGCTCTTCATTACTATCCTTAAAACTCTTAGAATTTATTCACTTACCTTTAAAATGCGCTATGGATGTTTGAGGTGTCTGGGAAGGCAGCAGCTCGCTGCGGCTGGTCCTGGCTCCCTCCTCATCCACTCCTTAAAAGACTCAAAAACTTTAATTTTTAGACAATAGTCCTTTAATGTGATGCTGACACCGGAGGTGACCTGGAAGGCAACAGCTCGCTGTGGCTGGTCCGGTCTCCCTCGTGTGCTCTTCATTACTATCCTTAAAACTCTTAGAATATATTCAGAAAATTACCTTTAAAATGCGCTAGGGATGTTTAAGGGATCTGGGAAGGCAGCAGCTCGCTGCGGCTGGTCCTGGCTCCCTCCTCATCCACTCCTGAAAAGTCTCAGAAAAACTTTAATTTTTAGACACTAGTCCTTTAATGTGATGCTGACACCGGAGGTGACCTGGAAGGCAACAGCTCGCTGTGGCTGGTCCGGTCTCCCTCATGTGCTCTTCATTACTATCCGTAAAACTCGCAGAATATATTCACTTACCTTTAAATTTTACACACTAGTCCTTTAATGTGATGCTGACACCGGAGGTGACCTGGAAGGCAACAGCTCGCTGTGGCTGGTCCTATCTCCCTCGTGTGCTCTTCATTACTATCCGTAAAACTCTCAGAATTTATTCACTTACCTTTAAAACTCTAAAATTATATACCAAAAACGAATACTTATCAGCTCTAAATCACCGTTTTAACACTCACCTCGTCCTACTATTAGTCTCTGAAAGGCCTCAAAATACTCAGCCGTAAACCTGAAAAAGACAACGATCGTATTAAACACTTACCATCTCCAAAGAGCCGTTCACTCACTCAAAAAAACTCCTTTTAAAACACGAGAAAACTCTGAAAAGAGAACAAAAAACCAACTCATCGAAAAAAGAGCATTTGACTCACCTAAAAGACTCCTCTATAACCTGACCAAACTTAAAAACAACTTGAGATTTAGATTACCAAAATAAGACCAAAAACACAATTGGCTATGGGACACACCCCGAGACTTGATCAATCTCGGGAGGGCCTTCCTTGGGAGAGAGTGTCTAGTGGTAATGGCCGAAACACTCAATGACCCTGGGGTCCACTACTGACGATGTGTCCTACGATTTAGCTTCCTAAAAACTCAGCTGCAGGGACAAAAAATTGACCTCTAAGATCCAGGCTGGCTGTCATAGGAACCACTACTAGCTTTCTTAAAATAGACTTTAGCTCCCAAATTAGCTTCCCTAAATTCCTTTCAATACAAAACTATCCACTAATCCACGTTCCTCAAACCTAACTACTCCAAATCCCAACTAACCACCTCCTTTTAACACACCGAAATCTATAACCAATCTAGTTCAATACGCTTAATCATCTCACTTCTTGACGCCTAAACTCAACCAATATTCCAACCCGTGCCTGAACTTAACCATCTAACTTAGCACGCCTAAACCTAACCATCTCGCTTCCCAACACCGAAACCTAACCAGGCCGTACCTGAACCTGATTACTCAATTTCTACACGCCTAAACTTAACCAACTCACAACTCTAAGCCTAAAACTAACCACGCCGACTCAGTTCTTTATGCCTAATCTTAACCAATTCCAACCCTTGCCTGAACCTAACCGTCTAGTTCAGCACGCCTAAACCTAACCGTCTTGCTCCACGCCTAAACTTAACCGCCTCGCTCTCCAACGCCTAAACCTAACCATTTCGTTCTCCACGCCTAAACTTAACCAACTCGCTTTTCAACGCCTAAACCTAACCATTTCGTCCTCCACGCCTAAACTTAACCAACTCGCTTTTCAACGCCTAAACCTAACCATTTCGCTCTCCACGCCTAAACTTAACCAACTCGCTTTTCAACGCCTAAACCTAACCACTTCGTTCTCCAACGTTTAACCCTATTTGACCGTCAAAATCACCAATTTTTAAGCCTATCCCCACCCTAGCCCTGACCTTAACCATTCGGGGTTTAAAGCCAATTCAGGAACCTGCCCTAAACCTAACCATTTCGCTCTCCACGCCTAAACTTAACCAACTCGCTTTTCAACGCCTAAACCTAACCACTTCGTTCTCCAACGTTTAACCCTATTTGACCGTCAAAATCACCAATTTTTAAGCCTATCCCCACCCTAGCCCTGACCTTAACCATTCGGGGTTTAAAGCCAAGTCAGGAACCGGCCCTAAACCTAACCAAACCAACCCTTATGTATACCTAAACCCTAACGTTTCCTTAAACTTTAAATATCACTTACCTTGAAAACTTACCTTAGCCCGGAGGAGAAATCACAACGTCAATCCACACCGGAAAAACCACAACTGGAAAAGAAGGAAAAAGAAAAAACGCTTATACCAACCCGTAAAGCAAAGGAAATTTTTCAGATTAGACATAATTATCTCCACTTACCGTAAGACCTAAACCTAGATAAAGAAGGTTAAACAAAAAACAACGTTACTTACCAGAAAAATAAAATAAATAACGTCACTTACCGGAAGAACAAAAACCTGAAAAGGAAAAAGAAAATAACGATACTTACCTGAAAACCAAAACCTATAAGGGAGAAAAGAAAGTAAGGATACTCACCTGAAAACCAAAAACCTGTAAAAGAGAAAGAGAAAGAAACCAATACACTTACCAAACCTGTTGAGGAAAAATAGACGGGAAAAGAGAGATATTGCGACGTGCGTAGGCCCGTGCCCTGCCTTTGGCTCCCCATTTTCAACTGCCAAGTCGTCAGACGAGGTGGGGGGAGTCATCGAGAGAATTTTCTAACACCTAACCATTGCCAGCGCCATCGGACAGCATACTCTCTTGTGAACCCAATTTAAAATCAGTTCTGATACACTCACCAACCAAATCATTCTCCTTTGATTATTACAGATCAGTCCATCATGGCAGATCAACGGAGTGATTTCCAAAAACTAATCAGGGTATTCCACAAATACCTCAAGGCCTCACACCACCTGGAAAAGACCAAAATTACACCAAATTCCACAATCCCTAAAAGACTGCTCAAAACACAAGAAATGATCACCAAAAGCGTCTTCCCAGCCTACGCAACAGCATCAACGACTCAACTCACCACCTACAATGCCAAAAACTGGACCACAACAACCCTCCAAATCCTAGGAGACCACTACCAGTTAATCTTAACAGAATGCAAAACCCATATGATCCCCCTTTCTAAAATAGAATGGGAAAGAGCCTTAGAAGTAGCCACCAAATGGTTCAAAAGAGACCTGCGCTACTTCGACCCAAAAATACTAGAACGAGACCTAAACCACCTGAAAAAATTCATGGACGACCTCCCTGAAGAATTCCCTGACGATATCCCGGAAAACCTCCCTGAGGACATCCCCAAGGACATCCCTGAGGATATCCCTGAGAACCCCCCTGAGGACTCCCCAAAAGATACCCCTGAGAGCCCCCTTAAGAACGTCCCTGAGGACATTTTCGAAATCCTCAGCCAAATACAACCACCTAACAAACGAAGAAAAACCGAAATCAATTCCTCTCAAGGAAGCAACCTCCTGTTCCCCTCCCTGCGGGACGAGGACTCGGAAGAAGAAATAGAGAACCTCCTACCAAAAAACGGACCCCCCAAAAACCCTGTACTAACCAACCTTATGCCAAAAGTAGTGATTCCAATACTATCCTCAGAACTCGCCAAAACAGTCTACTACCAAGACAGTCCTAACACAGAGGATGAAGATAACGAAAACAACGAAAACAACGAAAACAACCTAACCAACCAAACTAACCAAACCCCAAAACCAGAGGAGTACTCACACTCCTATCAAAAACACAACCACTACGGCAACAAACTAGCAAACTGGGGTCTATACCCTAAAAGACCAATCCTAATCCTGGGAGACTCAAACCTGGACAGACTCCCCCGGATCCAGGACAGGAGAATCCAGGTGGACTGCTACCCCGGCGCTAACCTATATAACGCGGCTCATCTTCTGGAGAACCACTGTGAACCCACAGACAGAGTCTCCAAAGTAATACTATCATTCGGCCTTAACAATAGAAACCAGACTAACACCTACCTATTACAAAGAGACCTCCAGAGGATGTTAGGTTCAGCCAAAAGAAAGTTTCCACAGGCGGAAATTTTCATCCCAAAAATCTCCTTTAACAGAGCCCTCCCTGCAAAAATCCAAGAAAATGTCAGGATCTTAAATGACCTGATCACCAAAACTGGGAGACAGATCCCCGAAATCGACCACAGATTCTTTAACACTAACAATGACAAAATCCACTGGACTCCAGAGACTGCTACCCAGCACTGGAAAAAGTGGAAATCTTTTTTAGGCTAAAAGGGGAGACCCCTGAGACCCCTGAACCACAAAGGGGAGAGGTAATCAACCTATCCAACCACTTCAGACTAACACCAAATCAAAAAAGACTTCTCACTAAAGGACTGTCATTTGTACCTACCTGTAAACAAACAGTGAACAAACGAAACATGATGACGACTCACCTCTCAGAGTACCACAGAAGACTCAAACTAAATGTCTACTTCGGACCCTCGACCCAGACAAACCGAAAACCATTCACAACCAAATCCAATTGGGAACCGGGCGACGACAAACTACCAGCAGCACTAACAGAACTCATAAAAAAAGACCAACAAACCATCAACAACCTGAAACAACAACCGGACAAACCAAACCTAACGACTGACGAGGAACAAGCTCTAGAGCAGCTCATGAAAAGCACCAGTATTGTGATCAAACCGGCAGACAAAGGAAGCGCGACTGTAATTCTAGACAGAGTAGACTACATACACGAAGCGATGCGACAACTACAGGACAAAGAATATTACCAACCACTCCCGGGACCAATTTACCAAGAGACAGAAAAAATGATTGGAGACATTTTAGACCAAATACACAAAGACAAAAAACTCACCAAAAAACAAGTGACCTATTTAAAAGGTGAAAAAGAACCACGACCAAGGTACTTTTACCTACTACCAAAAATCCATAAAGCCCCCGAGACTTGGACTGTCCCCCACAAAATACCACCAGGAAGACCAATAGTCTCCGACTGTGGCAGCGAGAGCTACGGGGTGGCAGAATACCTGGATTCATTCCTAACACCCATCTCCAACAAACACCCCAGTTACATTAAAAACACTCAGGATTTCATCCAAAGAGTGCACAACATAGTGACCAAAGATCCATGTTTTCTTTTCACAATGGACGTCAGTAGCCTATACACCAACATAGATACTGACCTGGGAATGACAGCCATCTGCAAATGGTTTAAAAAGTACCCTGACGACAACAGACCGGACACAGAAATACTGAGACTACTACACATAAGCCTGACCAGGAATGACTTTCAATTTGACAGACATAACTACCTACAAATCAAAGGGACAGCTATGGGCAAAAAGTTTGCCCCCGCCTACGCCAACATCTACATGGCAGAATGGGAACAGACGGCACTGGCAAAATGCCAAAAAACACCGACACACTACTTTAGATACCTAGATGACATTTGGGGAATTTGGACTCACAGTAAAGAGGACTTTAAACAATTTGTAGACACACTAAATCAACACCATAACTCCATCAAAGTGACACCTGAGACACACGACGAACAAGTTAACTTTTTGGACACAGTGACCTTCAAGGGACCAGACTTTGAGACGACAGGGATACTGGACACAAAAGTGTACTTCAAACCGACTGACACACACGCCTTGCTACACAAGACCAGTTTTCATCCCAAACATACCTTCAAGGGGATCCTGAAATCACAGCTGCTGAGATTCGACAGAATCTGCACAAGGGAAGAAAACAGAGAAGAAGCCGTCCAGACCCTCTTTCAGACCCTGAGAAAGAGAGGTTATCCAAAAACACTTTTGAAAACAGTAAAAAGAGAAACTTTCCAAGACACCCAGGAAAAAGAAAAAGAACAAGAAACACCAGAAAACAAACAATTAATCCCACTCATGGCCAACTTTTCCTCCTATGCACTGGAAGCAAACCGACAACTTAAACACAACTTCCAGGAAACACTCACAGGAACAACGATACCTGACAGATTTAGGATCATCTCGGCATTCAAGAAAAACCCGAACCTCAAGGACCTCCTGGTCAGAGCCAAACTACCACCACCTATGGAACCAAAAACATTTCCAACACAACCACAAAACATCAAAAACAGAACGACAAAAACACCATACTCCCTACCAAAAATCTCACTGAAACAGACTAACTGTGTCTATATCATCAGCTGCAAAAAATGTCTGACACAGTATGTGGGAGAAACCAGAAATGCACTAAGGACGAGACTATCACACCACAAATACAACATCAGAAACGGACACAAGACAAGAACTCACCTGGTAAAACACTTCAAAGACCACGGACTCCAGAACCTTCACCTACAGGGACTTGAACACGACCGGACCTGGACAACACCACAAAGAAAGAGAAAAGAGAACATTTGGATTCAGAAACTAGGAACAAAGTTCCCAAATGGACTCAATGACTAATATGTACAAATATTAAAAAGAATATGTTCCCATAATAATCATCTATTTTGTTATAAAGTTTAAATCCTGTTCAATTAGTTTATTAAAGATTAATCACCTGTAAATAAGTTAATACACCTGTTCATTTATTATAGTTCTGAATTGAAATTTACTTTCCTTATTCCTGTTATTGTTCTGTATAACCTGTCAACAATTGTTATTATTGTAATAAAAAAAGAGAGAGTAAAGAGTAGCTGAAAATGATGAGAGGGATGAGTCCAAAAGGCACCTTGCTCAGGGGAAACCCAAAAGCATAAGCCATGACCAAACCCAGGCCTGATTCCTACCCTTTTACTCTCAAAAAAACTCTCAAAAACTAAATTAAAAATCCGAGTTTAAGACTATGGACTTAATAATGATAAACAGTAAAAACCATATACACTAAATGACCTAATAACAATCAACGAATGGACCTGCAAATACTTACCCAGAACACCGGACCGGACTACGTACCAACATACTGTAAAAACTAACTTAATTAACACTTAAAACTTACCTTAAAAACATTATAAATTAACAGAATTAAATCTAATTTAATACTCACCACGTATCTTCCTCGAAAGATGCGTTCTCCTCCTCGATTCCGACAATATAAGATTGATATTGACAGCCGCTCGGAGTCCGGTGTTTTCGTGGCTGTGTTTCCGTCCGGATCATTATTGACACGGACGAATATCAGCTGTGAATCACGTGGGCCCTCCTTTTAATTTTTAAATCCCCCGACGGAAGGAGCCTACGAGCACAGGAACAAGACTTATCTTATTGTGAAAGCGTTACAGCTCACTGAGATAACTTTGGCTCTTTCCTAACGGAAGACCGCAAGTTTGGTCCCCGTTTTTTCCAATCCTTCAAAATTAAGCATAAATCAGGACCAACTAACTAACTAACTAACTCAAAACAACATAACATATCAACGAAGTCAAATTTAACATGATACTTACCAAGAATCCTCCCAGAAAAATGCTGCCTCCTCCTGGACACTGTAAAAGAGGGATTGGACGTCCGCTAGGGCTCCCGTGGTCTCGCTGCTCGGCTTCCGCCCACGTCATCTTGACGCGTGCGGACGTCAGCGGTGAACCGGGGGGACCCTCCATTTAAATTTTAAATCCCTAGATAGAACGTGGTCTACTACCACAGGAGCGAAACTTGTCTTATTGTGAAGGCGTTATAGCTCACTGAGATAACTTTTGCGCCCTGATACGGGAGACCACAGGTTCAATTCCCGTTTTAGTCCTCTCATTTTCATTTCAAAACTTACACCTAAAACCTCCCATAAAACCAATTTTTATCCATATTATATTTAATCAATACCTATAAAACCCACTATAACAACTTATTACTAATTTTCAGAAAAATAATAAAAGAATCATCCCCACTCTCTGAACCTAAACCTTAATACTTAACATAGACCCTCAATACAGGACGAAAAGACTGTGACTATATTCATCTAGACAGATCACTGCTTTAACTCTATCTCCACCTTAACAAAAGAGATTCACACCCTACGACTAAATGTACCAGAGCTCTCCTCCCGGAGCTCCCCCATCCTTATGGTGGAGCTGGGGAGGTACAGAGCGAATAAGCCCGATCAGGCATAGGGGGTACAGCAGGTCCCCACAGACCCCTGTACCCCAAGCTCTGTCTCCATCTCTGTCTCCATCCCAACCATACAAAACGACTCTCCTCTTATCTCCAAAAGGATACCAAAAATCACATCACACCTCTTCAAAAATTAATAGCTCTCCTCCCGAAGCTCCCCCATTCTGATGGTGGAGCTAGGGAGTTTCAGAGCGAATAAGCCCGATCAGGCATAGGGGGTACAGCAGGTCCCCACAGACCCCTGTACCCCAAGCTCTGTCTCCATCTCTGTCTCCATCCCAACCACACATCCCAAACGACTCTCCTCTTCGCTCCAAAAGGATACCAAAAATCATATCACATCTTCAAAAATTAATAGCTCTCCTCCCGGAGCTCCCCCATTCTTATGGTGGAGCTGGGGAGTTTCAGAGCGAATAAGCCCGATCAGGCATAGGGGGTACAGCAGGTCCCCACAGACCCCTGTACCCCAAGCTCTGTCTCCATCCCGACCACACATCCCAAACGACTCTCCTCTTCTCTCCAAAAGGATACCAAAAATCACATCACATCTTAAAAAAGTAATAGCTCTCCTCCCGGAGCTCCCCCATTCTGATGGTGGAACTGGGGAGTTTCAGAGCGAATAAGCCCGATCAGGCATAGGGGGTACAGCAGGTCCCCACAGACCCCTGTACCCCAAGCTCTGTCTCCATCCCGACCACACATCACTTTCTCCTCCAACTAATAAGTCCCGTTAGGGCATTAAATATTAAACCTGACCTTTGACCCGAACGTAGTTTCCTCCCAAATCACAATAGACAATGTGAAACGCAACAGGCCCTCATCATTCATTCTTAAACAGAATGAACATCCCGACACCGCTCTTCTTTAATGACATCCTTGAAAAAATAGGAAACAAATATAATAAACGTTATAAAACGTTACACACCACCCAATCTTAAGCCTTAATAATGCCCTACGGGATATTGAACGAATAAACACCATGACAGAAAACGGAACCGACTTTTATGTGAAGCGTTATAGCGCACCGCGTTAGGTTTTGCTTTTCGGAACGGGAGCTCGCGAGTTCGCCGGTTCGATCCCCCTCCTCGGCATTTTTTTACAAAAAACCAATTTTTACCCCAAAAACAAATTTTTATCATCTCTTTAAGTACAAAAACACTCCTCTTAACTATCTGATAGAAATAGAACTAGACCTCAATAGTTCTTTTGGATTTTTGAGCTAATCTACTACAACTTTGAATCCTCCACTCAGCCTTAAGCAAAAAGAGAGGGAAACGTTCGCATAGGACCACTGATTTCCCCCACAATTCCAGAGACCGGGAAACAGTAGTAAACACTAATAGAGTCCTTTCTCAACTTCTAAACACAAAAATGGACACCTTAAGTTAAGACAATAGTTAATATCAACTATATACACAAAAAAAGTGACAAAAATTTGCTTTTCAAAAACCTTTTTTAACTATTTTTACTAAAACTTTGGAACTCTCCACTCAGCTTAAAGCAAAAAGAGAGGGAAACGACCACATAGGACCAATAATTTTCCCCATAATTCCAGGGGCCTGTAAACAGGGGTCAACACCAGTAGAATACACTCATAACTCCTAAAACACAGAAATGGACACTCACAGTGAAAACAATAGTTTATTATCAATTATACACACATGAAAATGGTCATGAAATCACAACTTATATTAGTTTTATTGACATATTCAGAATATGCACAGATCCTGAACAACCATAACATTTCTTCGCTTCACCCAAATAGACCTACCTCCTCCAAAATCATTTAAAATTAAACCGCAACATCCCTGGTGAAGAGCGGAGAAGAAAAGAAGACGGACTCAACTCCTGGAGATAGTCCTTTTAAGGATTTGAGCAATCCCTCCATCCTGAGCCCTCTCAGAAGACAGCCTGACATCCGAGCAGCCAACATCCGATTCCTAAAACCACAGAGCCCTTTTAAGAGCTTTTATAACCTGTGGAAATCCTCTCCGGAAGAAGTACACAGATCCCGCCAGCAGAGGGAGCAGCATCCCCACTAGAAGACTCCGGGAACAGCAGCCTGCTTACTCGGTGAGCAGCGACCTCCTAAAAAACGTACATAGGCCTGCATATCTCTGGGGTCTTGCGGTGTATGATGGCACAGAGAATGCTCAAAATAGACCTAAAATGGGGTTAGAATGGGTACCTGGGGGGGTCCTGAGCGACGATAGCTCGCCGTCTCTGGTCCCCTCTTACCGTGGCTGATCAGGGATTTCCCTGTATCAGCTGGGGAGGTACTCGGGAGCGTAGGGGTTGAGTCCTGGACCGCTTGTGAGGTCAGCAGTCCTCTGCTGTCAGTCCTCGTGGCCCTGGGATCTCCTCTCCTTGCTTCCTATGGGGCAAACAAAATAGGATGACTACCTGGAGGTTCCTGGAAGGCAGTAGCTTGCTACGGCTGGTCCAGGTCCCCCGTCCCCATAAGCAGATCCTGGGAAGGCAGCAGCTCGCTGCGGCTGGTCCCAATCCTGCTGGGGGGGTACTCATTTTCCTATTTTGTACTAGATTTGGATGATTACCTGGAGGCTCCTGGAAGGCAGTAGCTTGCTACGGCTGGTCCAGGTCCCCCGTCCCCATAGCAGTCCCCAGGAAGGCGACAGCTAGCTGTAGCTGGTCCTGGTCCTGCTGGGGAGGTACTCAATCTTGTGAGGTGGGGGCTGTAGTGATGCCTGGAAGGCAGCAGCTCGCTGCGGCTGGTCCTGGTATCACCTCTCAGTCCCTCCTCTCACAATCTCTATTGGGACTCAAAATAGGCTTAAAATAGAACATCGAGTACGGATCTCCTACGGATGAAGTAGAATGACCTCCCTTCACTCCTAACCTAACTGGGCAGCTCGGGGTAACCTCACGGTGTCAACAAACGAGCTGTTAACCTGATTAGGTGGTAAGTAAGCGGCCCTCCCAGGTCCCCTTGGGACAGCACGTGGGATGTGGTGGTCCAGGGCATCAGGACCTTGATCGTAGCCCAGTCTTCTATGGAGGTTAGCTCCCCTCATACAACAGCCCATCTTGCACCACACACGTTTAATTGGCCTCTTTCAAATTCTCATCCCTTGGTCCATTTAGGGACCAAGCCTTGGATGCACCGGGACCTAAATGCAACAGCCTCTCCAGACGATCATCCCCCAGATCCAGCTTAGGTGACTGGGCCGTGGATGCACCGGGACCTAGGCCCACATCCCTTGGTTCAAAATAGTGAACTAAGCCGAGGATGCTACGTTTTTTAGCTTCCAAAACTCGCAGTTTTTAGTGTGATGGAGACACTGATGGAGATTTGGAAGGCAGCAGCTCGCTGCGGCTGGTCCTATCTCCCTTATGTGTTCTTCATTACTATCCTTTAAACTAAAAAAAATTTTTTACTCACTTACCCTTTAATGCGCGGTGGATACTGGAGGTGACTGGGAAGGCAGCAGCTCGCTGCGGCTGGTCCTGGCTCCCTCTTTTATCCAATCCTTAAATAGACTCAAAACTTTAGTTTTTAGACATTAGTCCTTTAATGTGATGCTGACACCGGAGGTGACCTGGAAGGCAACAGCTCGCTGTGGCTGGTCCTATCTCCCTCGTGTGCTCTTCATTACTATCCTTAAAACTCTTAGAATTTATTCACTTACCTTTAAAATGCGCTATGGATGTTTGAGGTGTCTGGGAAGGCAGCAGCTCGCTGCGGCTGGTCCTGGCTCCCTCCTCATCCACTCCTTAAAAGACTCAAAAACTTTAATTTTTAGACAATAGTCCTTTAATGTGATGCTGACACCGGAGGTGACCTGGAAGGCAACAGCTCGCTGTGGCTGGTCCGGTCTCCCTCGTGTGCTCTTCATTACTATCCTTAAAACTCTTAGAATATATTCAGAAAATTACCTTTAAAATGCGCTAGGGATGTTTAAGGGATCTGGGAAGGCAGCAGCTCGCTGCGGCTGGTCCTGGCTCCCTCCTCATCCACTCCTGAAAAGTCTCAGAAAAACTTTAATTTTTAGACACTAGTCCTTTAATGTGATGCTGACACCGGAGGTGACCTGGAAGGCAACAGCTCGCTGTGGCTGGTCCGGTCTCCCTCATGTGCTCTTCATTACTATCCGTAAAACTCGCAGAATATATTCACTTACCTTTAAATTTTACACACTAGTCCTTTAATGTGATGCTGACACCGGAGGTGACCTGGAAGGCAACAGCTCGCTGTGGCTGGTCCTATCTCCCTCGTGTGCTCTTCATTACTATCCGTAAAACTCTCAGAATTTATTCACTTACCTTTAAAACTCTAAAATTATATACCAAAAACGAATACTTATCAGCTCTAAATCACCGTTTTAACACTCACCTCGTCCTACTATTAGTCTCTGAAAGGCCTCAAAATACTCAGCCGTAAACCTGAAAAAGACAACGATCGTATTAAACACTTACCATCTCCAAAGAGCCGTTCACTCACTCAAAAAAACTCCTTTTAAAACACGAGAAAACTCTGAAAAGAGAACAAAAAACCAACTCATCGAAAAAAGAGCATTTGACTCACCTAAAAGACTCCTCTATAACCTGACCAAACTTAAAAACAACTTGAGATTTAGATTACCAAAATAAGACCAAAAACACAATTGGCTATGGGACACACCCCGAGACTTGATCAATCTCGGGAGGGCCTTCCTTGGGAGAGAGTGTCTAGTGGTAATGGCCGAAACACTCAATGACCCTGGGGTCCACTACTGACGATGTGTCCTACGATTTAGCTTCCTAAAAACTCAGCTGCAGGGACAAAAAATTGACCTCTAAGATCCAGGCTGGCTGTCATAGGAACCACTACTAGCTTTCTTAAAATAGACTTTAGCTCCCAAATTAGCTTCCCTAAATTCCTTTCAATACAAAACTATCCACTAATCCACGTTCCTCAAACCTAACTACTCCAAATCCCAACTAACCACCTCCTTTTAACACACCGAAATCTATAACCAATCTAGTTCAATACGCTTAATCATCTCACTTCTTGACGCCTAAACTCAACCAATATTCCAACCCGTGCCTGAACTTAACCATCTAACTTAGCACGCCTAAACCTAACCATCTCGCTTCCCAACACCGAAACCTAACCAGGCCGTACCTGAACCTGATTACTCAATTTCTACACGCCTAAACTTAACCAACTCACAACTCTAAGCCTAAAACTAACCACGCCGACTCAGTTCTTTATGCCTAATCTTAACCAATTCCAACCCTTGCCTGAACCTAACCGTCTAGTTCAGCGATCTAACCGTCTTGCTCCACGCCTAAACTTAACCGCCTCGCTCTCCAACTGCCTAAACCTAACCATTTCGTGTCTCCTACGCCTAAACTTAACCTACTCGCCTTTCAACGCCTAAATCCTAACCATTTCGTTCCTCCACGCCTAAACTTAACCAACTCGCTTTTCAACGCCTAAAACCTAACCATTTCGTCTCTCCACGCCTAAACTTAACCAACTCGCTTTCATACGCCTAAACCTAACCACTTCGTTCTCCAACGTTTAACCCTATTTGACCGTCAAAATCACCAATTTTTAAGCCTATCCCCACCCTAGCCCTGACCTTAACCATTCGGGGTTTAAAGCCAATTCAGGAACCTGCCCTAAACCTAACCATTTCGCTCTCCACGCCTAAACTTAACCAACTCGCTTTTCAACGCCTAAACCTAACCACTTCGTTCTCCAACGTTTAACCCTATTTGACCGTCAAAATCACCAATTTTTAAGCCTATCCCCACCCTAGCCCTGACCTTAACCATTCGGGGTTTAAAGCCAAGTCAGGAACCGGCCCTAAACCTAACCAAACCAACCCTTATGTATACCTAAACCCTAACGTTTCCTTAAACTTTAAATATCACTTACCTTGAAAACTTACCTTAGCCCGGAGGAGAAATCACAACGTCAATCCACACCGGAAAAACCACAACTGGAAAAGAAGGAAAAAGAAAAAACGCTTATACCAACCCGTAAAGCAAAGGAAATTTTTCAGATTAGACATAATTATCTCCACTTACCGTAAGACCTAAACCTAGATAAAGAAGGTTAAACAAAAAACAACGTTACTTACCAGAAAAATAAAATAAATAACGTCACTTACCGGAAGAACAAAAACCTGAAAAGGAAAAAGAAAATAACGATACTTACCTGAAAACCAAAACCTATAAGGGAGAAAAGAAAGTAAGGATACTCACCTGAAAACCAAAAACCTGTAAAAGAGAAAGAGAAAGAAACCAATACACTTACCAAACCTGTTGAGGAAAAATAGACGGGAAAAGAGAGATATTGCGACGTGCGTAGGCCCGTGCCCTGCCTTTGGCTCCCCATTTTCAACTGCCAAGTCGTCAGACGAGGTGGGGGGAGTCATCGAGAGAATTTTCTAACACCTAACCATTGCCAGCGCCATCGGACAGCATACTCTCTTGTGAACCCAATTTAAAATCAGTTCTGATACACTCACCAACCAAATCATTCTCCTTTGATTATTACAGATCAGTCCATCATGGCAGATCAACGGAGTGATTTCCAAAAACTAATCAGGGTATTCCACAAATACCTCAAGGCCTCACACCACCTGGAAAAGACCAAAATTACACCAAATTCCACAATCCCTAAAAGACTGCTCAAAACACAAGAAATGATCACCAAAAGCGTCTTCCCAGCCTACGCAACAGCATCAACGACTCAACTCACCACCTACAATGCCAAAAACTGGACCACAACAACCCTCCAAATCCTAGGAGACCACTACCAGTTAATCTTAACAGAATGCAAAACCCATATGATCCCCCTTTCTAAAATAGAATGGGAAAGAGCCTTAGAAGTAGCCACCAAATGGTTCAAAAGAGACCTGCGCTACTTCGACCCAAAAATACTAGAACGAGACCTAAACCACCTGAAAAAATTCATGGACGACCTCCCTGAAGAATTCCCTGACGATATCCCGGAAAACCTCCCTGAGGACATCCCCAAGGACATCCCTGAGGATATCCCTGAGAACCCCCCTGAGGACTCCCCAAAAGATACCCCTGAGAGCCCCCTTAAGAACGTCCCTGAGGACATTTTCGAAATCCTCAGCCAAATACAACCACCTAACAAACGAAGAAAAACCGAAATCAATTCCTCTCAAGGAAGCAACCTCCTGTTCCCCTCCCTGCGGGACGAGGACTCGGAAGAAGAAATAGAGAACCTCCTACCAAAAAACGGACCCCCCAAAAACCCTGTACTAACCAACCTTATGCCAAAAGTAGTGATTCCAATACTATCCTCAGAACTCGCCAAAACAGTCTACTACCAAGACAGTCCTAACACAGAGGATGAAGATAACGAAAACAACGAAAACAACGAAAACAACCTAACCAACCAAACTAACCAAACCCCAAAACCAGAGGAGTACTCACACTCCTATCAAAAACACAACCACTACGGCAACAAACTAGCAAACTGGGGTCTATACCCTAAAAGACCAATCCTAATCCTGGGAGACTCAAACCTGGACAGACTCCCCCGGATCCAGGACAGGAGAATCCAGGTGGACTGCTACCCCGGCGCTAACCTATATAACGCGGCTCATCTTCTGGAGAACCACTGTGAACCCACAGACAGAGTCTCCAAAGTAATACTATCATTCGGCCTTAACAATAGAAACCAGACTAACACCTACCTATTACAAAGAGACCTCCAGAGGATGTTAGGTTCAGCCAAAAGAAAGTTTCCACAGGCGGAAATTTTCATCCCAAAAATCTCCTTTAACAGAGCCCTCCCTGCAAAAATCCAAGAAAATGTCAGGATCTTAAATGACCTGATCACCAAAACTGGGAGACAGATCCCCGAAATCGACCACAGATTCTTTAACACTAACAATGACAAAATCCACTGGACTCCAGAGACTGCTACCCAGCACTGGAAAAAGTGGAAATCTTTTTTAGGCTAAAAGGGGAGACCCCTGAGACCCCTGAACCACAAAGGGGAGAGGTAATCAACCTATCCAACCACTTCAGACTAACACCAAATCAAAAAAGACTTCTCACTAAAGGACTGTCATTTGTACCTACCTGTAAACAAACAGTGAACAAACGAAACATGATGACGACTCACCTCTCAGAGTACCACAGAAGACTCAAACTAAATGTCTACTTCGGACCCTCGACCCAGACAAACCGAAAACCATTCACAACCAAATCCAATTGGGAACCGGGCGACGACAAACTACCAGCAGCACTAACAGAACTCATAAAAAAAGACCAACAAACCATCAACAACCTGAAACAACAACCGGACAAACCAAACCTAACGACTGACGAGGAACAAGCTCTAGAGCAGCTCATGAAAAGCACCAGTATTGTGATCAAACCGGCAGACAAAGGAAGCGCGACTGTAATTCTAGACAGAGTAGACTACATACACGAAGCGATGCGACAACTACAGGACAAAGAATATTACCAACCACTCCCGGGACCAATTTACCAAGAGACAGAAAAAATGATTGGAGACATTTTAGACCAAATACACAAAGACAAAAAACTCACCAAAAAACAAGTGACCTATTTAAAAGGTGAAAAAGAACCACGACCAAGGTACTTTTACCTACTACCAAAAATCCATAAAGCCCCCGAGACTTGGACTGTCCCCCACAAAATACCACCAGGAAGACCAATAGTCTCCGACTGTGGCAGCGAGAGCTACGGGGTGGCAGAATACCTGGATTCATTCCTAACACCCATCTCCAACAAACACCCCAGTTACATTAAAAACACTCAGGATTTCATCCAAAGAGTGCACAACATAGTGACCAAAGATCCATGTTTTCTTTTCACAATGGACGTCAGTAGCCTATACACCAACATAGATACTGACCTGGGAATGACAGCCATCTGCAAATGGTTTAAAAAGTACCCTGACGACAACAGACCGGACACAGAAATACTGAGACTACTACACATAAGCCTGACCAGGAATGACTTTCAATTTGACAGACATAACTACCTACAAATCAAAGGGACAGCTATGGGCAAAAAGTTTGCCCCCGCCTACGCCAACATCTACATGGCAGAATGGGAACAGACGGCACTGGCAAAATGCCAAAAAACACCGACACACTACTTTAGATACCTAGATGACATTTGGGGAATTTGGACTCACAGTAAAGAGGACTTTAAACAATTTGTAGACACACTAAATCAACACCATAACTCCATCAAAGTGACACCTGAGACACACGACGAACAAGTTAACTTTTTGGACACAGTGACCTTCAAGGGACCAGACTTTGAGACGACAGGGATACTGGACACAAAAGTGTACTTCAAACCGACTGACACACACGCCTTGCTACACAAGACCAGTTTTCATCCCAAACATACCTTCAAGGGGATCCTGAAATCACAGCTGCTGAGATTCGACAGAATCTGCACAAGGGAAGAAAACAGAGAAGAAGCCGTCCAGACCCTCTTTCAGACCCTGAGAAAGAGAGGTTATCCAAAAACACTTTTGAAAACAGTAAAAAGAGAAACTTTCCAAGACACCCAGGAAAAAGAAAAAGAACAAGAAACACCAGAAAACAAACAATTAATCCCACTCATGGCCAACTTTTCCTCCTATGCACTGGAAGCAAACCGACAACTTAAACACAACTTCCAGGAAACACTCACAGGAACAACGATACCTGACAGATTTAGGATCATCTCGGCATTCAAGAAAAACCCGAACCTCAAGGACCTCCTGGTCAGAGCCAAACTACCACCACCTATGGAACCAAAAACATTTCCAACACAACCACAAAACATCAAAAACAGAACGACAAAAACACCATACTCCCTACCAAAAATCTCACTGAAACAGACTAACTGTGTCTATATCATCAGCTGCAAAAAATGTCTGACACAGTATGTGGGAGAAACCAGAAATGCACTAAGGACGAGACTATCACACCACAAATACAACATCAGAAACGGACACAAGACAAGAACTCACCTGGTAAAACACTTCAAAGACCACGGACTCCAGAACCTTCACCTACAGGGACTTGAACACGACCGGACCTGGACAACACCACAAAGAAAGAGAAAAGAGAACATTTGGATTCAGAAACTAGGAACAAAGTTCCCAAATGGACTCAATGACTAATATGTACAAATATTAAAAAGAATATGTTCCCATAATAATCATCTATTTTGTTATAAAGTTTAAATCCTGTTCAATTAGTTTATTAAAGATTAATCACCTGTAAATAAGTTAATACACCTGTTCATTTATTATAGTTCTGAATTGAAATTTACTTTCCTTATTCCTGTTATTGTTCTGTATAACCTGTCAACAATTGTTATTATTGTAATAAAAAAAGAGAGAGTAAAGAGTAGCTGAAAATGATGAGAGGGATGAGTCCAAAAGGCACCTTGCTCAGGGGAAACCCAAAAGCATAAGCCATGACCAAACCCAGGCCTGATTCCTACCCTTTTACTCTCAAAAAAACTCTCAAAAACTAAATTAAAAATCCGAGTTTAAGACTATGGACTTAATAATGATAAACAGTAAAAACCATATACACTAAATGACCTAATAACAATCAACGAATGGACCTGCAAATACTTACCCAGAACACCGGACCGGACTACGTACCAACATACTGTAAAAACTAACTTAATTAACACTTAAAACTTACCTTAAAAACATTATAAATTAACAGAATTAAATCTAATTTAATACTCACCACGTATCTTCCTCGAAAGATGCGTTCTCCTCCTCGATTCCGACAATATAAGATTGATATTGACAGCCGCTCGGAGTCCGGTGTTTTCGTGGCTGTGTTTCCGTCCGGATCATTATTGACACGGACGAATATCAGCTGTGAATCACGTGGGCCCTCCTTTTAATTTTTAAATCCCCCGACGGAAGGAGCCTACGAGCACAGGAACAAGACTTATCTTATTGTGAAAGCGTTACAGCTCACTGAGATAACTTTGGCTCTTTCCTAACGGAAGACCGCAAGTTTGGTCCCCGTTTTTTCCAATCCTTCAAAATTAAGCATAAATCAGGACCAACTAACTAACTAACTAACTCAAAACAACATAACATATCAACGAAGTCAAATTTAACATGATACTTACCAAGAATCCTCCCAGAAAAATGCTGCCTCCTCCTGGACACTGTAAAAGAGGGATTGGACGTCCGCTAGGGCTCCCGTGGTCTCGCTGCTCGGCTTCCGCCCACGTCATCTTGACGCGTGCGGACGTCAGCGGTGAACCGGGGGGACCCTCCATTTAAATTTTAAATCCCTAGATAGAACGTGGTCTACTACCACAGGAGCGAAACTTGTCTTATTGTGAAGGCGTTATAGCTCACTGAGATAACTTTTGCGCCCTGATACGGGAGACCACAGGTTCAATTCCCGTTTTAGTCCTCTCATTTTCATTTCAAAACTTACACCTAAAACCTCCCATAAAACCAATTTTTATCCATATTATATTTAATCAATACCTATAAAACCCACTATAACAACTTATTACTAATTTTCAGAAAAATAATAAAAGAATCATCCCCACTCTCTGAACCTAAACCTTAATACTTAACATAGACCCTCAATACAGGACGAAAAGACTGTGACTATATTCATCTAGACAGATCACTGCTTTAACTCTATCTCCACCTTAACAAAAGAGATTCACACCCTACGACTAAATGTACCAGAGCTCTCCTCCCGGAGCTCCCCCATCCTTATGGTGGAGCTGGGGAGGTACAGAGCGAATAAGCCCGATCAGGCATAGGGGGTACAGCAGGTCCCCACAGACCCCTGTACCCCAAGCTCTGTCTCCATCTCTGTCTCCATCCCAACCATACAAAACGACTCTCCTCTTATCTCCAAAAGGATACCAAAAATCACATCACACCTCTTCAAAAATTAATAGCTCTCCTCCCGAAGCTCCCCCATTCTGATGGTGGAGCTAGGGAGTTTCAGAGCGAATAAGCCCGATCAGGCATAGGGGGTACAGCAGGTCCCCACAGACCCCTGTACCCCAAGCTCTGTCTCCATCTCTGTCTCCATCCCAACCACACATCCCAAACGACTCTCCTCTTCGCTCCAAAAGGATACCAAAAATCATATCACATCTTCAAAAATTAATAGCTCTCCTCCCGGAGCTCCCCCATTCTTATGGTGGAGCTGGGGAGTTTCAGAGCGAATAAGCCCGATCAGGCATAGGGGGTACAGCAGGTCCCCACAGACCCCTGTACCCCAAGCTCTGTCTCCATCCCGACCACACATCCCAAACGACTCTCCTCTTCTCTCCAAAAGGATACCAAAAATCACATCACATCTTAAAAAAGTAATAGCTCTCCTCCCGGAGCTCCCCCATTCTGATGGTGGAACTGGGGAGTTTCAGAGCGAATAAGCCCGATCAGGCATAGGGGGTACAGCAGGTCCCCACAGACCCCTGTACCCCAAGCTCTGTCTCCATCCCGACCACACATCACTTTCTCCTCCAACTAATAAGTCCCGTTAGGGCATTAAATATTAAACCTGACCTTTGACCCGAACGTAGTTTCCTCCCAAATCACAATAGACAATGTGAAACGCAACAGGCCCTCATCATTCATTCTTAAACAGAATGAACATCCCGACACCGCTCTTCTTTAATGACATCCTTGAAAAAATAGGAAACAAATATAATAAACGTTATAAAACGTTACACACCACCCAATCTTAAGCCTTAATAATGCCCTACGGGATATTGAACGAATAAACACCATGACAGAAAACGGAACCGACTTTTATGTGAAGCGTTATAGCGCACCGCGTTAGGTTTTGCTTTTCGGAACGGGAGCTCGCGAGTTCGCCGGTTCGATCCCCCTCCTCGGCATTTTTTTACAAAAAACCAATTTTTACCCCAAAAACAAATTTTTATCATCTCTTTAAGTACAAAAACACTCCTCTTAACTATCTGATAGAAATAGAACTAGACCTCAATAGTTCTTTTGGATTTTTGAGCTAATCTACTACAACTTTGAATCCTCCACTCAGCCTTAAGCAAAAAGAGAGGGAAACGTTCGCATAGGACCACTGATTTCCCCCACAATTCCAGAGACCGGGAAACAGTAGTAAACACTAATAGAGTCCTTTCTCAACTTCTAAACACAAAAATGGACACCTTAAGTTAAGACAATAGTTAATATCAACTATATACACAAAAAAAGTGACAAAAATTTGCTTTTCAAAAACCTTTTTTAACTATTTTTACTAAAACTTTGGAACTCTCCACTCAGCTTAAAGCAAAAAGAGAGGGAAACGACCACATAGGACCAATAATTTTCCCCATAATTCCAGGGGCCTGTAAACAGGGGTCAACACCAGTAGAATACACTCATAACTCCTAAAACACAGAAATGGACACTCACAGTGAAAACAATAGTTTATTATCAATTATACACACATGAAAATGGTCATGAAATCACAACTTATATTAGTTTTATTGACATATTCAGAATATGCACAGATCCTGAACAACCATAACATTTCTTCGCTTCACCCAAATAGACCTACCTCCTCCAAAATCATTTAAAATTAAACCGCAACATCCCTGGTGAAGAGCGGAGAAGAAAAGAAGACGGACTCAACTCCTGGAGATAGTCCTTTTAAGGATTTGAGCAATCCCTCCATCCTGAGCCCTCTCAGAAGACAGCCTGACATCCGAGCAGCCAACATCCGATTCCTAAAACCACAGAGCCCTTTTAAGAGCTTTTATAACCTGTGGAAATCCTCTCCGGAAGAAGTACACAGATCCCGCCAGCAGAGGGAGCAGCATCCCCACTAGAAGACTCCGGGAACAGCAGCCTGCTTACTCGGTGAGCAGCGACCTCCTAAAAAACGTACATAGGCCTGCATATCTCTGGGGTCTTGCGGTGTATGATGGCACAGAGAATGCTCAAAATAGACCTAAAATGGGGTTAGAATGGGTACCTGGGGGGGTCCTGAGCGACGATAGCTCGCCGTCTCTGGTCCCCTCTTACCGTGGCTGATCAGGGATTTCCCTGTATCAGCTGGGGAGGTACTCGGGAGCGTAGGGGTTGAGTCCTGGACCGCTTGTGAGGTCAGCAGTCCTCTGCTGTCAGTCCTCGTGGCCCTGGGATCTCCTCTCCTTGCTTCCTATGGGGCAAACAAAATAGGATGACTACCTGGAGGTTCCTGGAAGGCAGTAGCTTGCTACGGCTGGTCCAGGTCCCCCGTCCCCATAAGCAGATCCTGGGAAGGCAGCAGCTCGCTGCGGCTGGTCCCAATCCTGCTGGGGGGGTACTCATTTTCCTATTTTGTACTAGATTTGGATGATTACCTGGAGGCTCCTGGAAGGCAGTAGCTTGCTACGGCTGGTCCAGGTCCCCCGTCCCCATAGCAGTCCCCAGGAAGGCGACAGCTAGCTGTAGCTGGTCCTGGTCCTGCTGGGGAGGTACTCAATCTTGTGAGGTGGGGGCTGTAGTGATGCCTGGAAGGCAGCAGCTCGCTGCGGCTGGTCCTGGTATCACCTCTCAGTCCCTCCTCTCACAATCTCTATTGGGACTCAAAATAGGCTTAAAATAGAACATCGAGTACGGATCTCCTACGGATGAAGTAGAATGACCTCCCTTCACTCCTAACCTAACTGGGCAGCTCGGGGTAACCTCACGGTGTCAACAAACGAGCTGTTAACCTGATTAGGTGGTAAGTAAGCGGCCCTCCCAGGTCCCCTTGGGACAGCACGTGGGATGTGGTGGTCCAGGGCATCAGGACCTTGATCGTAGCCCAGTCTTCTATGGAGGTTAGCTCCCCTCATACAACAGCCCATCTTGCACCACACACGTTTAATTGGCCTCTTTCAAATTCTCATCCCTTGGTCCATTTAGGGACCAAGCCTTGGATGCACCGGGACCTAAATGCAACAGCCTCTCCAGACGATCATCCCCCAGATCCAGCTTAGGTGACTGGGCCGTGGATGCACCGGGACCTAGGCCCACATCCCTTGGTTCAAAATAGTGAACTAAGCCGAGGATGCTACGTTTTTTAGCTTCCAAAACTCGCAGTTTTTAGTGTGATGGAGACACTGATGGAGATTTGGAAGGCAGCAGCTCGCTGCGGCTGGTCCTATCTCCCTTATGTGTTCTTCATTACTATCCTTTAAACTAAAAAAAATTTTTTACTCACTTACCCTTTAATGCGCGGTGGATACTGGAGGTGACTGGGAAGGCAGCAGCTCGCTGCGGCTGGTCCTGGCTCCCTCTTTTATCCAATCCTTAAATAGACTCAAAACTTTAGTTTTTAGACATTAGTCCTTTAATGTGATGCTGACACCGGAGGTGACCTGGAAGGCAACAGCTCGCTGTGGCTGGTCCTATCTCCCTCGTGTGCTCTTCATTACTATCCTTAAAACTCTTAGAATTTATTCACTTACCTTTAAAATGCGCTATGGATGTTTGAGGTGTCTGGGAAGGCAGCAGCTCGCTGCGGCTGGTCCTGGCTCCCTCCTCATCCACTCCTTAAAAGACTCAAAAACTTTAATTTTTAGACAATAGTCCTTTAATGTGATGCTGACACCGGAGGTGACCTGGAAGGCAACAGCTCGCTGTGGCTGGTCCGGTCTCCCTCGTGTGCTCTTCATTACTATCCTTAAAACTCTTAGAATATATTCAGAAAATTACCTTTAAAATGCGCTAGGGATGTTTAAGGGATCTGGGAAGGCAGCAGCTCGCTGCGGCTGGTCCTGGCTCCCTCCTCATCCACTCCTGAAAAGTCTCAGAAAAACTTTAATTTTTAGACACTAGTCCTTTAATGTGATGCTGACACCGGAGGTGACCTGGAAGGCAACAGCTCGCTGTGGCTGGTCCGGTCTCCCTCATGTGCTCTTCATTACTATCCGTAAAACTCGCAGAATATATTCACTTACCTTTAAATTTTACACACTAGTCCTTTAATGTGATGCTGACACCGGAGGTGACCTGGAAGGCAACAGCTCGCTGTGGCTGGTCCTATCTCCCTCGTGTGCTCTTCATTACTATCCGTAAAACTCTCAGAATTTATTCACTTACCTTTAAAACTCTAAAATTATATACCAAAAACGAATACTTATCAGCTCTAAATCACCGTTTTAACACTCACCTCGTCCTACTATTAGTCTCTGAAAGGCCTCAAAATACTCAGCCGTAAACCTGAAAAAGACAACGATCGTATTAAACACTTACCATCTCCAAAGAGCCGTTCACTCACTCAAAAAAACTCCTTTTAAAACACGAGAAAACTCTGAAAAGAGAACAAAAAACCAACTCATCGAAAAAAGAGCATTTGACTCACCTAAAAGACTCCTCTATAACCTGACCAAACTTAAAAACAACTTGAGATTTAGATTACCAAAATAAGACCAAAAACACAATTGGCTATGGGACACACCCCGAGACTTGATCAATCTCGGGAGGGCCTTCCTTGGGAGAGAGTGTCTAGTGGTAATGGCCGAAACACTCAATGACCCTGGGGTCCACTACTGACGATGTGTCCTACGATTTAGCTTCCTAAAAACTCAGCTGCAGGGACAAAAAATTGACCTCTAAGATCCAGGCTGGCTGTCATAGGAACCACTACTAGCTTTCTTAAAATAGACTTTAGCTCCCAAATTAGCTTCCCTAAATTCCTTTCAATACAAAACTATCCACTAATCCACGTTCCTCAAACCTAACTACTCCAAATCCCAACTAACCACCTCCTTTTAACACACCGAAATCTATAACCAATCTAGTTCAATACGCTTAATCATCTCACTTCTTGACGCCTAAACTCAACCAATATTCCAACCCGTGCCTGAACTTAACCATCTAACTTAGCACGCCTAAACCTAACCATCTCGCTTCCCAACACCGAAACCTAACCAGGCCGTACCTGAACCTGATTACTCAATTTCTACACGCCTAAACTTAACCAACTCACAACTCTAAGCCTAAAACTAACCACGCCGACTCAGTTCTTTATGCCTAATCTTAACCAATTCCAACCCTTGCCTGAACCTAACCGTCTAGTTCAGCACGCCTAAACCTAACCGTCTTGCTCCACGCCTAAACTTAACCGCCTCGCTCTCCAACGCCTAAACCTAACCATTTCGTTCTCCACGCCTAAACTTAACCAACTCGCTTTTCAACGCCTAAACCTAACCATTTCGTCCTCCACGCCTAAACTTAACCAACTCGCTTTTCAACGCCTAAACCTAACCATTTCGCTCTCCACGCCTAAACTTAACCAACTCGCTTTTCAACGCCTAAACCTAACCACTTCGTTCTCCAACGTTTAACCCTATTTGACCGTCAAAATCACCAATTTTTAAGCCTATCCCCACCCTAGCCCTGACCTTAACCATTCGGGGTTTAAAGCCAATTCAGGAACCTGCCCTAAACCTAACCATTTCGCTCTCCACGCCTAAACTTAACCAACTCGCTTTTCAACGCCTAAACCTAACCACTTCGTTCTCCAACGTTTAACCCTATTTGACCGTCAAAATCACCAATTTTTAAGCCTATCCCCACCCTAGCCCTGACCTTAACCATTCGGGGTTTAAAGCCAAGTCAGGAACCGGCCCTAAACCTAACCAAACCAACCCTTATGTATACCTAAACCCTAACGTTTCCTTAAACTTTAAATATCACTTACCTTGAAAACTTACCTTAGCCCGGAGGAGAAATCACAACGTCAATCCACACCGGAAAAACCACAACTGGAAAAGAAGGAAAAAGAAAAAACGCTTATACCAACCCGTAAAGCAAAGGAAATTTTTCAGATTAGACATAATTATCTCCACTTACCGTAAGACCTAAACCTAGATAAAGAAGGTTAAACAAAAAACAACGTTACTTACCAGAAAAATAAAATAAATAACGTCACTTACCGGAAGAACAAAAACCTGAAAAGGAAAAAGAAAATAACGATACTTACCTGAAAACCAAAACCTATAAGGGAGAAAAGAAAGTAAGGATACTCACCTGAAAACCAAAAACCTGTAAAAGAGAAAGAGAAAGAAACCAATACACTTACCAAACCTGTTGAGGAAAAATAGACGGGAAAAGAGAGATATTGCGACGTGCGTAGGCCCGTGCCCTGCCTTTGGCTCCCCATTTTCAACTGCCAAGTCGTCAGACGAGGTGGGGGGAGTCATCGAGAGAATTTTCTAACACCTAACCATTGCCAGCGCCATCGGACAGCATACTCTCTTGTGAACCCAATTTAAAATCAGTTCTGATACACTCACCAACCAAATCATTCTCCTTTGATTATTACAGATCAGTCCATCATGGCAGATCAACGGAGTGATTTCCAAAAACTAATCAGGGTATTCCACAAATACCTCAAGGCCTCACACCACCTGGAAAAGACCAAAATTACACCAAATTCCACAATCCCTAAAAGACTGCTCAAAACACAAGAAATGATCACCAAAAGCGTCTTCCCAGCCTACGCAACAGCATCAACGACTCAACTCACCACCTACAATGCCAAAAACTGGACCACAACAACCCTCCAAATCCTAGGAGACCACTACCAGTTAATCTTAACAGAATGCAAAACCCATATGATCCCCCTTTCTAAAATAGAATGGGAAAGAGCCTTAGAAGTAGCCACCAAATGGTTCAAAAGAGACCTGCGCTACTTCGACCCAAAAATACTAGAACGAGACCTAAACCACCTGAAAAAATTCATGGACGACCTCCCTGAAGAATTCCCTGACGATATCCCGGAAAACCTCCCTGAGGACATCCCCAAGGACATCCCTGAGGATATCCCTGAGAACCCCCCTGAGGACTCCCCAAAAGATACCCCTGAGAGCCCCCTTAAGAACGTCCCTGAGGACATTTTCGAAATCCTCAGCCAAATACAACCACCTAACAAACGAAGAAAAACCGAAATCAATTCCTCTCAAGGAAGCAACCTCCTGTTCCCCTCCCTGCGGGACGAGGACTCGGAAGAAGAAATAGAGAACCTCCTACCAAAAAACGGACCCCCCAAAAACCCTGTACTAACCAACCTTATGCCAAAAGTAGTGATTCCAATACTATCCTCAGAACTCGCCAAAACAGTCTACTACCAAGACAGTCCTAACACAGAGGATGAAGATAACGAAAACAACGAAAACAACGAAAACAACCTAACCAACCAAACTAACCAAACCCCAAAACCAGAGGAGTACTCACACTCCTATCAAAAACACAACCACTACGGCAACAAACTAGCAAACTGGGGTCTATACCCTAAAAGACCAATCCTAATCCTGGGAGACTCAAACCTGGACAGACTCCCCCGGATCCAGGACAGGAGAATCCAGGTGGACTGCTACCCCGGCGCTAACCTATATAACGCGGCTCATCTTCTGGAGAACCACTGTGAACCCACAGACAGAGTCTCCAAAGTAATACTATCATTCGGCCTTAACAATAGAAACCAGACTAACACCTACCTATTACAAAGAGACCTCCAGAGGATGTTAGGTTCAGCCAAAAGAAAGTTTCCACAGGCGGAAATTTTCATCCCAAAAATCTCCTTTAACAGAGCCCTCCCTGCAAAAATCCAAGAAAATGTCAGGATCTTAAATGACCTGATCACCAAAACTGGGAGACAGATCCCCGAAATCGACCACAGATTCTTTAACACTAACAATGACAAAATCCACTGGACTCCAGAGACTGCTACCCAGCACTGGAAAAAGTGGAAATCTTTTTTAGGCTAAAAGGGGAGACCCCTGAGACCCCTGAACCACAAAGGGGAGAGGTAATCAACCTATCCAACCACTTCAGACTAACACCAAATCAAAAAAGACTTCTCACTAAAGGACTGTCATTTGTACCTACCTGTAAACAAACAGTGAACAAACGAAACATGATGACGACTCACCTCTCAGAGTACCACAGAAGACTCAAACTAAATGTCTACTTCGGACCCTCGACCCAGACAAACCGAAAACCATTCACAACCAAATCCAATTGGGAACCGGGCGACGACAAACTACCAGCAGCACTAACAGAACTCATAAAAAAAGACCAACAAACCATCAACAACCTGAAACAACAACCGGACAAACCAAACCTAACGACTGACGAGGAACAAGCTCTAGAGCAGCTCATGAAAAGCACCAGTATTGTGATCAAACCGGCAGACAAAGGAAGCGCGACTGTAATTCTAGACAGAGTAGACTACATACACGAAGCGATGCGACAACTACAGGACAAAGAATATTACCAACCACTCCCGGGACCAATTTACCAAGAGACAGAAAAAATGATTGGAGACATTTTAGACCAAATACACAAAGACAAAAAACTCACCAAAAAACAAGTGACCTATTTAAAAGGTGAAAAAGAACCACGACCAAGGTACTTTTACCTACTACCAAAAATCCATAAAGCCCCCGAGACTTGGACTGTCCCCCACAAAATACCACCAGGAAGACCAATAGTCTCCGACTGTGGCAGCGAGAGCTACGGGGTGGCAGAATACCTGGATTCATTCCTAACACCCATCTCCAACAAACACCCCAGTTACATTAAAAACACTCAGGATTTCATCCAAAGAGTGCACAACATAGTGACCAAAGATCCATGTTTTCTTTTCACAATGGACGTCAGTAGCCTATACACCAACATAGATACTGACCTGGGAATGACAGCCATCTGCAAATGGTTTAAAAAGTACCCTGACGACAACAGACCGGACACAGAAATACTGAGACTACTACACATAAGCCTGACCAGGAATGACTTTCAATTTGACAGACATAACTACCTACAAATCAAAGGGACAGCTATGGGCAAAAAGTTTGCCCCCGCCTACGCCAACATCTACATGGCAGAATGGGAACAGACGGCACTGGCAAAATGCCAAAAAACACCGACACACTACTTTAGATACCTAGATGACATTTGGGGAATTTGGACTCACAGTAAAGAGGACTTTAAACAATTTGTAGACACACTAAATCAACACCATAACTCCATCAAAGTGACACCTGAGACACACGACGAACAAGTTAACTTTTTGGACACAGTGACCTTCAAGGGACCAGACTTTGAGACGACAGGGATACTGGACACAAAAGTGTACTTCAAACCGACTGACACACACGCCTTGCTACACAAGACCAGTTTTCATCCCAAACATACCTTCAAGGGGATCCTGAAATCACAGCTGCTGAGATTCGACAGAATCTGCACAAGGGAAGAAAACAGAGAAGAAGCCGTCCAGACCCTCTTTCAGACCCTGAGAAAGAGAGGTTATCCAAAAACACTTTTGAAAACAGTAAAAAGAGAAACTTTCCAAGACACCCAGGAAAAAGAAAAAGAACAAGAAACACCAGAAAACAAACAATTAATCCCACTCATGGCCAACTTTTCCTCCTATGCACTGGAAGCAAACCGACAACTTAAACACAACTTCCAGGAAACACTCACAGGAACAACGATACCTGACAGATTTAGGATCATCTCGGCATTCAAGAAAAACCCGAACCTCAAGGACCTCCTGGTCAGAGCCAAACTACCACCACCTATGGAACCAAAAACATTTCCAACACAACCACAAAACATCAAAAACAGAACGACAAAAACACCATACTCCCTACCAAAAATCTCACTGAAACAGACTAACTGTGTCTATATCATCAGCTGCAAAAAATGTCTGACACAGTATGTGGGAGAAACCAGAAATGCACTAAGGACGAGACTATCACACCACAAATACAACATCAGAAACGGACACAAGACAAGAACTCACCTGGTAAAACACTTCAAAGACCACGGACTCCAGAACCTTCACCTACAGGGACTTGAACACGACCGGACCTGGACAACACCACAAAGAAAGAGAAAAGAGAACATTTGGATTCAGAAACTAGGAACAAAGTTCCCAAATGGACTCAATGACTAATATGTACAAATATTAAAAAGAATATGTTCCCATAATAATCATCTATTTTGTTATAAAGTTTAAATCCTGTTCAATTAGTTTATTAAAGATTAATCACCTGTAAATAAGTTAATACACCTGTTCATTTATTATAGTTCTGAATTGAAATTTACTTTCCTTATTCCTGTTATTGTTCTGTATAACCTGTCAACAATTGTTATTATTGTAATAAAAAAAGAGAGAGTAAAGAGTAGCTGAAAATGATGAGAGGGATGAGTCCAAAAGGCACCTTGCTCAGGGGAAACCCAAAAGCATAAGCCATGACCAAACCCAGGCCTGATTCCTACCCTTTTACTCTCAAAAAAACTCTCAAAAACTAAATTAAAAATCCGAGTTTAAGACTATGGACTTAATAATGATAAACAGTAAAAACCATATACACTAAATGACCTAATAACAATCAACGAATGGACCTGCAAATACTTACCCAGAACACCGGACCGGACTACGTACCAACATACTGTAAAAACTAACTTAATTAACACTTAAAACTTACCTTAAAAACATTATAAATTAACAGAATTAAATCTAATTTAATACTCACCACGTATCTTCCTCGAAAGATGCGTTCTCCTCCTCGATTCCGACAATATAAGATTGATATTGACAGCCGCTCGGAGTCCGGTGTTTTCGTGGCTGTGTTTCCGTCCGGATCATTATTGACACGGACGAATATCAGCTGTGAATCACGTGGGCCCTCCTTTTAATTTTTAAATCCCCCGACGGAAGGAGCCTACGAGCACAGGAACAAGACTTATCTTATTGTGAAAGCGTTACAGCTCACTGAGATAACTTTGGCTCTTTCCTAACGGAAGACCGCAAGTTTGGTCCCCGTTTTTTCCAATCCTTCAAAATTAAGCATAAATCAGGACCAACTAACTAACTAACTAACTCAAAACAACATAACATATCAACGAAGTCAAATTTAACATGATACTTACCAAGAATCCTCCCAGAAAAATGCTGCCTCCTCCTGGACACTGTAAAAGAGGGATTGGACGTCCGCTAGGGCTCCCGTGGTCTCGCTGCTCGGCTTCCGCCCACGTCATCTTGACGCGTGCGGACGTCAGCGGTGAACCGGGGGGACCCTCCATTTAAATTTTAAATCCCTAGATAGAACGTGGTCTACTACCACAGGAGCGAAACTTGTCTTATTGTGAAGGCGTTATAGCTCACTGAGATAACTTTTGCGCCCTGATACGGGAGACCACAGGTTCAATTCCCGTTTTAGTCCTCTCATTTTCATTTCAAAACTTACACCTAAAACCTCCCATAAAACCAATTTTTATCCATATTATATTTAATCAATACCTATAAAACCCACTATAACAACTTATTACTAATTTTCAGAAAAATAATAAAAGAATCATCCCCACTCTCTGAACCTAAACCTTAATACTTAACATAGACCCTCAATACAGGACGAAAAGACTGTGACTATATTCATCTAGACAGATCACTGCTTTAACTCTATCTCCACCTTAACAAAAGAGATTCACACCCTACGACTAAATGTACCAGAGCTCTCCTCCCGGAGCTCCCCCATCCTTATGGTGGAGCTGGGGAGGTACAGAGCGAATAAGCCCGATCAGGCATAGGGGGTACAGCAGGTCCCCACAGACCCCTGTACCCCAAGCTCTGTCTCCATCTCTGTCTCCATCCCAACCATACAAAACGACTCTCCTCTTATCTCCAAAAGGATACCAAAAATCACATCACACCTCTTCAAAAATTAATAGCTCTCCTCCCGAAGCTCCCCCATTCTGATGGTGGAGCTAGGGAGTTTCAGAGCGAATAAGCCCGATCAGGCATAGGGGGTACAGCAGGTCCCCACAGACCCCTGTACCCCAAGCTCTGTCTCCATCTCTGTCTCCATCCCAACCACACATCCCAAACGACTCTCCTCTTCGCTCCAAAAGGATACCAAAAATCATATCACATCTTCAAAAATTAATAGCTCTCCTCCCGGAGCTCCCCCATTCTTATGGTGGAGCTGGGGAGTTTCAGAGCGAATAAGCCCGATCAGGCATAGGGGGTACAGCAGGTCCCCACAGACCCCTGTACCCCAAGCTCTGTCTCCATCCCGACCACACATCCCAAACGACTCTCCTCTTCTCTCCAAAAGGATACCAAAAATCACATCACATCTTAAAAAAGTAATAGCTCTCCTCCCGGAGCTCCCCCATTCTGATGGTGGAACTGGGGAGTTTCAGAGCGAATAAGCCCGATCAGGCATAGGGGGTACAGCAGGTCCCCACAGACCCCTGTACCCCAAGCTCTGTCTCCATCCCGACCACACATCACTTTCTCCTCCAACTAATAAGTCCCGTTAGGGCATTAAATATTAAACCTGACCTTTGACCCGAACGTAGTTTCCTCCCAAATCACAATAGACAATGTGAAACGCAACAGGCCCTCATCATTCATTCTTAAACAGAATGAACATCCCGACACCGCTCTTCTTTAATGACATCCTTGAAAAAATAGGAAACAAATATAATAAACGTTATAAAACGTTACACACCACCCAATCTTAAGCCTTAATAATGCCCTACGGGATATTGAACGAATAAACACCATGACAGAAAACGGAACCGACTTTTATGTGAAGCGTTATAGCGCACCGCGTTAGGTTTTGCTTTTCGGAACGGGAGCTCGCGAGTTCGCCGGTTCGATCCCCCTCCTCGGCATTTTTTTACAAAAAACCAATTTTTACCCCAAAAACAAATTTTTATCATCTCTTTAAGTACAAAAACACTCCTCTTAACTATCTGATAGAAATAGAACTAGACCTCAATAGTTCTTTTGGATTTTTGAGCTAATCTACTACAACTTTGAATCCTCCACTCAGCCTTAAGCAAAAAGAGAGGGAAACGTTCGCATAGGACCACTGATTTCCCCCACAATTCCAGAGACCGGGAAACAGTAGTAAACACTAATAGAGTCCTTTCTCAACTTCTAAACACAAAAATGGACACCTTAAGTTAAGACAATAGTTAATATCAACTATATACACAAAAAAAGTGACAAAAATTTGCTTTTCAAAAACCTTTTTTAACTATTTTTACTAAAACTTTGGAACTCTCCACTCAGCTTAAAGCAAAAAGAGAGGGAAACGACCACATAGGACCAATAATTTTCCCCATAATTCCAGGGGCCTGTAAACAGGGGTCAACACCAGTAGAATACACTCATAACTCCTAAAACACAGAAATGGACACTCACAGTGAAAACAATAGTTTATTATCAATTATACACACATGAAAATGGTCATGAAATCACAACTTATATTAGTTTTATTGACATATTCAGAATATGCACAGATCCTGAACAACCATAACATTTCTTCGCTTCACCCAAATAGACCTACCTCCTCCAAAATCATTTAAAATTAAACCGCAACATCCCTGGTGAAGAGCGGAGAAGAAAAGAAGACGGACTCAACTCCTGGAGATAGTCCTTTTAAGGATTTGAGCAATCCCTCCATCCTGAGCCCTCTCAGAAGACAGCCTGACATCCGAGCAGCCAACATCCGATTCCTAAAACCACAGAGCCCTTTTAAGAGCTTTTATAACCTGTGGAAATCCTCTCCGGAAGAAGTACACAGATCCCGCCAGCAGAGGGAGCAGCATCCCCACTAGAAGACTCCGGGAACAGCAGCCTGCTTACTCGGTGAGCAGCGACCTCCTAAAAAACGTACATAGGCCTGCATATCTCTGGGGTCTTGCGGTGTATGATGGCACAGAGAATGCTCAAAATAGACCTAAAATGGGGTTAGAATGGGTACCTGGGGGGGTCCTGAGCGACGATAGCTCGCCGTCTCTGGTCCCCTCTTACCGTGGCTGATCAGGGATTTCCCTGTATCAGCTGGGGAGGTACTCGGGAGCGTAGGGGTTGAGTCCTGGACCGCTTGTGAGGTCAGCAGTCCTCTGCTGTCAGTCCTCGTGGCCCTGGGATCTCCTCTCCTTGCTTCCTATGGGGCAAACAAAATAGGATGACTACCTGGAGGTTCCTGGAAGGCAGTAGCTTGCTACGGCTGGTCCAGGTCCCCCGTCCCCATAAGCAGATCCTGGGAAGGCAGCAGCTCGCTGCGGCTGGTCCCAATCCTGCTGGGGGGGTACTCATTTTCCTATTTTGTACTAGATTTGGATGATTACCTGGAGGCTCCTGGAAGGCAGTAGCTTGCTACGGCTGGTCCAGGTCCCCCGTCCCCATAGCAGTCCCCAGGAAGGCGACAGCTAGCTGTAGCTGGTCCTGGTCCTGCTGGGGAGGTACTCAATCTTGTGAGGTGGGGGCTGTAGTGATGCCTGGAAGGCAGCAGCTCGCTGCGGCTGGTCCTGGTATCACCTCTCAGTCCCTCCTCTCACAATCTCTATTGGGACTCAAAATAGGCTTAAAATAGAACATCGAGTACGGATCTCCTACGGATGAAGTAGAATGACCTCCCTTCACTCCTAACCTAACTGGGCAGCTCGGGGTAACCTCACGGTGTCAACAAACGAGCTGTTAACCTGATTAGGTGGTAAGTAAGCGGCCCTCCCAGGTCCCCTTGGGACAGCACGTGGGATGTGGTGGTCCAGGGCATCAGGACCTTGATCGTAGCCCAGTCTTCTATGGAGGTTAGCTCCCCTCATACAACAGCCCATCTTGCACCACACACGTTTAATTGGCCTCTTTCAAATTCTCATCCCTTGGTCCATTTAGGGACCAAGCCTTGGATGCACCGGGACCTAAATGCAACAGCCTCTCCAGACGATCATCCCCCAGATCCAGCTTAGGTGACTGGGCCGTGGATGCACCGGGACCTAGGCCCACATCCCTTGGTTCAAAATAGTGAACTAAGCCGAGGATGCTACGTTTTTTAGCTTCCAAAACTCGCAGTTTTTAGTGTGATGGAGACACTGATGGAGATTTGGAAGGCAGCAGCTCGCTGCGGCTGGTCCTATCTCCCTTATGTGTTCTTCATTACTATCCTTTAAACTAAAAAAAATTTTTTACTCACTTACCCTTTAATGCGCGGTGGATACTGGAGGTGACTGGGAAGGCAGCAGCTCGCTGCGGCTGGTCCTGGCTCCCTCTTTTATCCAATCCTTAAATAGACTCAAAACTTTAGTTTTTAGACATTAGTCCTTTAATGTGATGCTGACACCGGAGGTGACCTGGAAGGCAACAGCTCGCTGTGGCTGGTCCTATCTCCCTCGTGTGCTCTTCATTACTATCCTTAAAACTCTTAGAATTTATTCACTTACCTTTAAAATGCGCTATGGATGTTTGAGGTGTCTGGGAAGGCAGCAGCTCGCTGCGGCTGGTCCTGGCTCCCTCCTCATCCACTCCTTAAAAGACTCAAAAACTTTAATTTTTAGACAATAGTCCTTTAATGTGATGCTGACACCGGAGGTGACCTGGAAGGCAACAGCTCGCTGTGGCTGGTCCGGTCTCCCTCGTGTGCTCTTCATTACTATCCTTAAAACTCTTAGAATATATTCAGAAAATTACCTTTAAAATGCGCTAGGGATGTTTAAGGGATCTGGGAAGGCAGCAGCTCGCTGCGGCTGGTCCTGGCTCCCTCCTCATCCACTCCTGAAAAGTCTCAGAAAAACTTTAATTTTTAGACACTAGTCCTTTAATGTGATGCTGACACCGGAGGTGACCTGGAAGGCAACAGCTCGCTGTGGCTGGTCCGGTCTCCCTCATGTGCTCTTCATTACTATCCGTAAAACTCGCAGAATATATTCACTTACCTTTAAATTTTACACACTAGTCCTTTAATGTGATGCTGACACCGGAGGTGACCTGGAAGGCAACAGCTCGCTGTGGCTGGTCCTATCTCCCTCGTGTGCTCTTCATTACTATCCGTAAAACTCTCAGAATTTATTCACTTACCTTTAAAACTCTAAAATTATATACCAAAAACGAATACTTATCAGCTCTAAATCACCGTTTTAACACTCACCTCGTCCTACTATTAGTCTCTGAAAGGCCTCAAAATACTCAGCCGTAAACCTGAAAAAGACAACGATCGTATTAAACACTTACCATCTCCAAAGAGCCGTTCACTCACTCAAAAAAACTCCTTTTAAAACACGAGAAAACTCTGAAAAGAGAACAAAAAACCAACTCATCGAAAAAAGAGCATTTGACTCACCTAAAAGACTCCTCTATAACCTGACCAAACTTAAAAACAACTTGAGATTTAGATTACCAAAATAAGACCAAAAACACAATTGGCTATGGGACACACCCCGAGACTTGATCAATCTCGGGAGGGCCTTCCTTGGGAGAGAGTGTCTAGTGGTAATGGCCGAAACACTCAATGACCCTGGGGTCCACTACTGACGATGTGTCCTACGATTTAGCTTCCTAAAAACTCAGCTGCAGGGACAAAAAATTGACCTCTAAGATCCAGGCTGGCTGTCATAGGAACCACTACTAGCTTTCTTAAAATAGACTTTAGCTCCCAAATTAGCTTCCCTAAATTCCTTTCAATACAAAACTATCCACTAATCCACGTTCCTCAAACCTAACTACTCCAAATCCCAACTAACCACCTCCTTTTAACACACCGAAATCTATAACCAATCTAGTTCAATACGCTTAATCATCTCACTTCTTGACGCCTAAACTCAACCAATATTCCAACCCGTGCCTGAACTTAACCATCTAACTTAGCACGCCTAAACCTAACCATCTCGCTTCCCAACACCGAAACCTAACCAGGCCGTACCTGAACCTGATTACTCAATTTCTACACGCCTAAACTTAACCAACTCACAACTCTAAGCCTAAAACTAACCACGCCGACTCAGTTCTTTATGCCTAATCTTAACCAATTCCAACCCTTGCCTGAACCTAACCGTCTAGTTCAGCACGCCTAAACCTAACCGTCTTGCTCCACGCCTAAACTTAACCGCCTCGCTCTCCAACGCCTAAACCTAACCATTTCGTTCTCCACGCCTAAACTTAACCAACTCGCTTTTCAACGCCTAAACCTAACCATTTCGTCCTCCACGCCTAAACTTAACCAACTCGCTTTTCAACGCCTAAACCTAACCATTTCGCTCTCCACGCCTAAACTTAACCAACTCGCTTTTCAACGCCTAAACCTAACCACTTCGTTCTCCAACGTTTAACCCTATTTGACCGTCAAAATCACCAATTTTTAAGCCTATCCCCACCCTAGCCCTGACCTTAACCATTCGGGGTTTAAAGCCAATTCAGGAACCTGCCCTAAACCTAACCATTTCGCTCTCCACGCCTAAACTTAACCAACTCGCTTTTCAACGCCTAAACCTAACCACTTCGTTCTCCAACGTTTAACCCTATTTGACCGTCAAAATCACCAATTTTTAAGCCTATCCCCACCCTAGCCCTGACCTTAACCATTCGGGGTTTAAAGCCAAGTCAGGAACCGGCCCTAAACCTAACCAAACCAACCCTTATGTATACCTAAACCCTAACGTTTCCTTAAACTTTAAATATCACTTACCTTGAAAACTTACCTTAGCCCGGAGGAGAAATCACAACGTCAATCCACACCGGAAAAACCACAACTGGAAAAGAAGGAAAAAGAAAAAACGCTTATACCAACCCGTAAAGCAAAGGAAATTTTTCAGATTAGACATAATTATCTCCACTTACCGTAAGACCTAAACCTAGATAAAGAAGGTTAAACAAAAAACAACGTTACTTACCAGAAAAATAAAATAAATAACGTCACTTACCGGAAGAACAAAAACCTGAAAAGGAAAAAGAAAATAACGATACTTACCTGAAAACCAAAACCTATAAGGGAGAAAAGAAAGTAAGGATACTCACCTGAAAACCAAAAACCTGTAAAAGAGAAAGAGAAAGAAACCAATACACTTACCAAACCTGTTGAGGAAAAATAGACGGGAAAAGAGAGATATTGCGACGTGCGTAGGCCCGTGCCCTGCCTTTGGCTCCCCATTTTCAACTGCCAAGTCGTCAGACGAGGTGGGGGGAGTCATCGAGAGAATTTTCTAACACCTAACCATTGCCAGCGCCATCGGACAGCATACTCTCTTGTGAACCCAATTTAAAATCAGTTCTGATACACTCACCAACCAAATCATTCTCCTTTGATTATTACAGATCAGTCCATCATGGCAGATCAACGGAGTGATTTCCAAAAACTAATCAGGGTATTCCACAAATACCTCAAGGCCTCACACCACCTGGAAAAGACCAAAATTACACCAAATTCCACAATCCCTAAAAGACTGCTCAAAACACAAGAAATGATCACCAAAAGCGTCTTCCCAGCCTACGCAACAGCATCAACGACTCAACTCACCACCTACAATGCCAAAAACTGGACCACAACAACCCTCCAAATCCTAGGAGACCACTACCAGTTAATCTTAACAGAATGCAAAACCCATATGATCCCCCTTTCTAAAATAGAATGGGAAAGAGCCTTAGAAGTAGCCACCAAATGGTTCAAAAGAGACCTGCGCTACTTCGACCCAAAAATACTAGAACGAGACCTAAACCACCTGAAAAAATTCATGGACGACCTCCCTGAAGAATTCCCTGACGATATCCCGGAAAACCTCCCTGAGGACATCCCCAAGGACATCCCTGAGGATATCCCTGAGAACCCCCCTGAGGACTCCCCAAAAGATACCCCTGAGAGCCCCCTTAAGAACGTCCCTGAGGACATTTTCGAAATCCTCAGCCAAATACAACCACCTAACAAACGAAGAAAAACCGAAATCAATTCCTCTCAAGGAAGCAACCTCCTGTTCCCCTCCCTGCGGGACGAGGACTCGGAAGAAGAAATAGAGAACCTCCTACCAAAAAACGGACCCCCCAAAAACCCTGTACTAACCAACCTTATGCCAAAAGTAGTGATTCCAATACTATCCTCAGAACTCGCCAAAACAGTCTACTACCAAGACAGTCCTAACACAGAGGATGAAGATAACGAAAACAACGAAAACAACGAAAACAACCTAACCAACCAAACTAACCAAACCCCAAAACCAGAGGAGTACTCACACTCCTATCAAAAACACAACCACTACGGCAACAAACTAGCAAACTGGGGTCTATACCCTAAAAGACCAATCCTAATCCTGGGAGACTCAAACCTGGACAGACTCCCCCGGATCCAGGACAGGAGAATCCAGGTGGACTGCTACCCCGGCGCTAACCTATATAACGCGGCTCATCTTCTGGAGAACCACTGTGAACCCACAGACAGAGTCTCCAAAGTAATACTATCATTCGGCCTTAACAATAGAAACCAGACTAACACCTACCTATTACAAAGAGACCTCCAGAGGATGTTAGGTTCAGCCAAAAGAAAGTTTCCACAGGCGGAAATTTTCATCCCAAAAATCTCCTTTAACAGAGCCCTCCCTGCAAAAATCCAAGAAAATGTCAGGATCTTAAATGACCTGATCACCAAAACTGGGAGACAGATCCCCGAAATCGACCACAGATTCTTTAACACTAACAATGACAAAATCCACTGGACTCCAGAGACTGCTACCCAGCACTGGAAAAAGTGGAAATCTTTTTTAGGCTAAAAGGGGAGACCCCTGAGACCCCTGAACCACAAAGGGGAGAGGTAATCAACCTATCCAACCACTTCAGACTAACACCAAATCAAAAAAGACTTCTCACTAAAGGACTGTCATTTGTACCTACCTGTAAACAAACAGTGAACAAACGAAACATGATGACGACTCACCTCTCAGAGTACCACAGAAGACTCAAACTAAATGTCTACTTCGGACCCTCGACCCAGACAAACCGAAAACCATTCACAACCAAATCCAATTGGGAACCGGGCGACGACAAACTACCAGCAGCACTAACAGAACTCATAAAAAAAGACCAACAAACCATCAACAACCTGAAACAACAACCGGACAAACCAAACCTAACGACTGACGAGGAACAAGCTCTAGAGCAGCTCATGAAAAGCACCAGTATTGTGATCAAACCGGCAGACAAAGGAAGCGCGACTGTAATTCTAGACAGAGTAGACTACATACACGAAGCGATGCGACAACTACAGGACAAAGAATATTACCAACCACTCCCGGGACCAATTTACCAAGAGACAGAAAAAATGATTGGAGACATTTTAGACCAAATACACAAAGACAAAAAACTCACCAAAAAACAAGTGACCTATTTAAAAGGTGAAAAAGAACCACGACCAAGGTACTTTTACCTACTACCAAAAATCCATAAAGCCCCCGAGACTTGGACTGTCCCCCACAAAATACCACCAGGAAGACCAATAGTCTCCGACTGTGGCAGCGAGAGCTACGGGGTGGCAGAATACCTGGATTCATTCCTAACACCCATCTCCAACAAACACCCCAGTTACATTAAAAACACTCAGGATTTCATCCAAAGAGTGCACAACATAGTGACCAAAGATCCATGTTTTCTTTTCACAATGGACGTCAGTAGCCTATACACCAACATAGATACTGACCTGGGAATGACAGCCATCTGCAAATGGTTTAAAAAGTACCCTGACGACAACAGACCGGACACAGAAATACTGAGACTACTACACATAAGCCTGACCAGGAATGACTTTCAATTTGACAGACATAACTACCTACAAATCAAAGGGACAGCTATGGGCAAAAAGTTTGCCCCCGCCTACGCCAACATCTACATGGCAGAATGGGAACAGACGGCACTGGCAAAATGCCAAAAAACACCGACACACTACTTTAGATACCTAGATGACATTTGGGGAATTTGGACTCACAGTAAAGAGGACTTTAAACAATTTGTAGACACACTAAATCAACACCATAACTCCATCAAAGTGACACCTGAGACACACGACGAACAAGTTAACTTTTTGGACACAGTGACCTTCAAGGGACCAGACTTTGAGACGACAGGGATACTGGACACAAAAGTGTACTTCAAACCGACTGACACACACGCCTTGCTACACAAGACCAGTTTTCATCCCAAACATACCTTCAAGGGGATCCTGAAATCACAGCTGCTGAGATTCGACAGAATCTGCACAAGGGAAGAAAACAGAGAAGAAGCCGTCCAGACCCTCTTTCAGACCCTGAGAAAGAGAGGTTATCCAAAAACACTTTTGAAAACAGTAAAAAGAGAAACTTTCCAAGACACCCAGGAAAAAGAAAAAGAACAAGAAACACCAGAAAACAAACAATTAATCCCACTCATGGCCAACTTTTCCTCCTATGCACTGGAAGCAAACCGACAACTTAAACACAACTTCCAGGAAACACTCACAGGAACAACGATACCTGACAGATTTAGGATCATCTCGGCATTCAAGAAAAACCCGAACCTCAAGGACCTCCTGGTCAGAGCCAAACTACCACCACCTATGGAACCAAAAACATTTCCAACACAACCACAAAACATCAAAAACAGAACGACAAAAACACCATACTCCCTACCAAAAATCTCACTGAAACAGACTAACTGTGTCTATATCATCAGCTGCAAAAAATGTCTGACACAGTATGTGGGAGAAACCAGAAATGCACTAAGGACGAGACTATCACACCACAAATACAACATCAGAAACGGACACAAGACAAGAACTCACCTGGTAAAACACTTCAAAGACCACGGACTCCAGAACCTTCACCTACAGGGACTTGAACACGACCGGACCTGGACAACACCACAAAGAAAGAGAAAAGAGAACATTTGGATTCAGAAACTAGGAACAAAGTTCCCAAATGGACTCAATGACTAATATGTACAAATATTAAAAAGAATATGTTCCCATAATAATCATCTATTTTGTTATAAAGTTTAAATCCTGTTCAATTAGTTTATTAAAGATTAATCACCTGTAAATAAGTTAATACACCTGTTCATTTATTATAGTTCTGAATTGAAATTTACTTTCCTTATTCCTGTTATTGTTCTGTATAACCTGTCAACAATTGTTATTATTGTAATAAAAAAAGAGAGAGTAAAGAGTAGCTGAAAATGATGAGAGGGATGAGTCCAAAAGGCACCTTGCTCAGGGGAAACCCAAAAGCATAAGCCATGACCAAACCCAGGCCTGATTCCTACCCTTTTACTCTCAAAAAAACTCTCAAAAACTAAATTAAAAATCCGAGTTTAAGACTATGGACTTAATAATGATAAACAGTAAAAACCATATACACTAAATGACCTAATAACAATCAACGAATGGACCTGCAAATACTTACCCAGAACACCGGACCGGACTACGTACCAACATACTGTAAAAACTAACTTAATTAACACTTAAAACTTACCTTAAAAACATTATAAATTAACAGAATTAAATCTAATTTAATACTCACCACGTATCTTCCTCGAAAGATGCGTTCTCCTCCTCGATTCCGACAATATAAGATTGATATTGACAGCCGCTCGGAGTCCGGTGTTTTCGTGGCTGTGTTTCCGTCCGGATCATTATTGACACGGACGAATATCAGCTGTGAATCACGTGGGCCCTCCTTTTAATTTTTAAATCCCCCGACGGAAGGAGCCTACGAGCACAGGAACAAGACTTATCTTATTGTGAAAGCGTTACAGCTCACTGAGATAACTTTGGCTCTTTCCTAACGGAAGACCGCAAGTTTGGTCCCCGTTTTTTCCAATCCTTCAAAATTAAGCATAAATCAGGACCAACTAACTAACTAACTAACTCAAAACAACATAACATATCAACGAAGTCAAATTTAACATGATACTTACCAAGAATCCTCCCAGAAAAATGCTGCCTCCTCCTGGACACTGTAAAAGAGGGATTGGACGTCCGCTAGGGCTCCCGTGGTCTCGCTGCTCGGCTTCCGCCCACGTCATCTTGACGCGTGCGGACGTCAGCGGTGAACCGGGGGGACCCTCCATTTAAATTTTAAATCCCTAGATAGAACGTGGTCTACTACCACAGGAGCGAAACTTGTCTTATTGTGAAGGCGTTATAGCTCACTGAGATAACTTTTGCGCCCTGATACGGGAGACCACAGGTTCAATTCCCGTTTTAGTCCTCTCATTTTCATTTCAAAACTTACACCTAAAACCTCCCATAAAACCAATTTTTATCCATATTATATTTAATCAATACCTATAAAACCCACTATAACAACTTATTACTAATTTTCAGAAAAATAATAAAAGAATCATCCCCACTCTCTGAACCTAAACCTTAATACTTAACATAGACCCTCAATACAGGACGAAAAGACTGTGACTATATTCATCTAGACAGATCACTGCTTTAACTCTATCTCCACCTTAACAAAAGAGATTCACACCCTACGACTAAATGTACCAGAGCTCTCCTCCCGGAGCTCCCCCATCCTTATGGTGGAGCTGGGGAGGTACAGAGCGAATAAGCCCGATCAGGCATAGGGGGTACAGCAGGTCCCCACAGACCCCTGTACCCCAAGCTCTGTCTCCATCTCTGTCTCCATCCCAACCATACAAAACGACTCTCCTCTTATCTCCAAAAGGATACCAAAAATCACATCACACCTCTTCAAAAATTAATAGCTCTCCTCCCGAAGCTCCCCCATTCTGATGGTGGAGCTAGGGAGTTTCAGAGCGAATAAGCCCGATCAGGCATAGGGGGTACAGCAGGTCCCCACAGACCCCTGTACCCCAAGCTCTGTCTCCATCTCTGTCTCCATCCCAACCACACATCCCAAACGACTCTCCTCTTCGCTCCAAAAGGATACCAAAAATCATATCACATCTTCAAAAATTAATAGCTCTCCTCCCGGAGCTCCCCCATTCTTATGGTGGAGCTGGGGAGTTTCAGAGCGAATAAGCCCGATCAGGCATAGGGGGTACAGCAGGTCCCCACAGACCCCTGTACCCCAAGCTCTGTCTCCATCCCGACCACACATCCCAAACGACTCTCCTCTTCTCTCCAAAAGGATACCAAAAATCACATCACATCTTAAAAAAGTAATAGCTCTCCTCCCGGAGCTCCCCCATTCTGATGGTGGAACTGGGGAGTTTCAGAGCGAATAAGCCCGATCAGGCATAGGGGGTACAGCAGGTCCCCACAGACCCCTGTACCCCAAGCTCTGTCTCCATCCCGACCACACATCACTTTCTCCTCCAACTAATAAGTCCCGTTAGGGCATTAAATATTAAACCTGACCTTTGACCCGAACGTAGTTTCCTCCCAAATCACAATAGACAATGTGAAACGCAACAGGCCCTCATCATTCATTCTTAAACAGAATGAACATCCCGACACCGCTCTTCTTTAATGACATCCTTGAAAAAATAGGAAACAAATATAATAAACGTTATAAAACGTTACACACCACCCAATCTTAAGCCTTAATAATGCCCTACGGGATATTGAACGAATAAACACCATGACAGAAAACGGAACCGACTTTTATGTGAAGCGTTATAGCGCACCGCGTTAGGTTTTGCTTTTCGGAACGGGAGCTCGCGAGTTCGCCGGTTCGATCCCCCTCCTCGGCATTTTTTTACAAAAAACCAATTTTTACCCCAAAAACAAATTTTTATCATCTCTTTAAGTACAAAAACACTCCTCTTAACTATCTGATAGAAATAGAACTAGACCTCAATAGTTCTTTTGGATTTTTGAGCTAATCTACTACAACTTTGAATCCTCCACTCAGCCTTAAGCAAAAAGAGAGGGAAACGTTCGCATAGGACCACTGATTTCCCCCACAATTCCAGAGACCGGGAAACAGTAGTAAACACTAATAGAGTCCTTTCTCAACTTCTAAACACAAAAATGGACACCTTAAGTTAAGACAATAGTTAATATCAACTATATACACAAAAAAAGTGACAAAAATTTGCTTTTCAAAAACCTTTTTTAACTATTTTTACTAAAACTTTGGAACTCTCCACTCAGCTTAAAGCAAAAAGAGAGGGAAACGACCACATAGGACCAATAATTTTCCCCATAATTCCAGGGGCCTGTAAACAGGGGTCAACACCAGTAGAATACACTCATAACTCCTAAAACACAGAAATGGACACTCACAGTGAAAACAATAGTTTATTATCAATTATACACACATGAAAATGGTCATGAAATCACAACTTATATTAGTTTTATTGACATATTCAGAATATGCACAGATCCTGAACAACCATAACATTTCTTCGCTTCACCCAAATAGACCTACCTCCTCCAAAATCATTTAAAATTAAACCGCAACATCCCTGGTGAAGAGCGGAGAAGAAAAGAAGACGGACTCAACTCCTGGAGATAGTCCTTTTAAGGATTTGAGCAATCCCTCCATCCTGAGCCCTCTCAGAAGACAGCCTGACATCCGAGCAGCCAACATCCGATTCCTAAAACCACAGAGCCCTTTTAAGAGCTTTTATAACCTGTGGAAATCCTCTCCGGAAGAAGTACACAGATCCCGCCAGCAGAGGGAGCAGCATCCCCACTAGAAGACTCCGGGAACAGCAGCCTGCTTACTCGGTGAGCAGCGACCTCCTAAAAAACGTACATAGGCCTGCATATCTCTGGGGTCTTGCGGTGTATGATGGCACAGAGAATGCTCAAAATAGACCTAAAATGGGGTTAGAATGGGTACCTGGGGGGGTCCTGAGCGACGATAGCTCGCCGTCTCTGGTCCCCTCTTACCGTGGCTGATCAGGGATTTCCCTGTATCAGCTGGGGAGGTACTCGGGAGCGTAGGGGTTGAGTCCTGGACCGCTTGTGAGGTCAGCAGTCCTCTGCTGTCAGTCCTCGTGGCCCTGGGATCTCCTCTCCTTGCTTCCTATGGGGCAAACAAAATAGGATGACTACCTGGAGGTTCCTGGAAGGCAGTAGCTTGCTACGGCTGGTCCAGGTCCCCCGTCCCCATAAGCAGATCCTGGGAAGGCAGCAGCTCGCTGCGGCTGGTCCCAATCCTGCTGGGGGGGTACTCATTTTCCTATTTTGTACTAGATTTGGATGATTACCTGGAGGCTCCTGGAAGGCAGTAGCTTGCTACGGCTGGTCCAGGTCCCCCGTCCCCATAGCAGTCCCCAGGAAGGCGACAGCTAGCTGTAGCTGGTCCTGGTCCTGCTGGGGAGGTACTCAATCTTGTGAGGTGGGGGCTGTAGTGATGCCTGGAAGGCAGCAGCTCGCTGCGGCTGGTCCTGGTATCACCTCTCAGTCCCTCCTCTCACAATCTCTATTGGGACTCAAAATAGGCTTAAAATAGAACATCGAGTACGGATCTCCTACGGATGAAGTAGAATGACCTCCCTTCACTCCTAACCTAACTGGGCAGCTCGGGGTAACCTCACGGTGTCAACAAACGAGCTGTTAACCTGATTAGGTGGTAAGTAAGCGGCCCTCCCAGGTCCCCTTGGGACAGCACGTGGGATGTGGTGGTCCAGGGCATCAGGACCTTGATCGTAGCCCAGTCTTCTATGGAGGTTAGCTCCCCTCATACAACAGCCCATCTTGCACCACACACGTTTAATTGGCCTCTTTCAAATTCTCATCCCTTGGTCCATTTAGGGACCAAGCCTTGGATGCACCGGGACCTAAATGCAACAGCCTCTCCAGACGATCATCCCCCAGATCCAGCTTAGGTGACTGGGCCGTGGATGCACCGGGACCTAGGCCCACATCCCTTGGTTCAAAATAGTGAACTAAGCCGAGGATGCTACGTTTTTTAGCTTCCAAAACTCGCAGTTTTTAGTGTGATGGAGACACTGATGGAGATTTGGAAGGCAGCAGCTCGCTGCGGCTGGTCCTATCTCCCTTATGTGTTCTTCATTACTATCCTTTAAACTAAAAAAAATTTTTTACTCACTTACCCTTTAATGCGCGGTGGATACTGGAGGTGACTGGGAAGGCAGCAGCTCGCTGCGGCTGGTCCTGGCTCCCTCTTTTATCCAATCCTTAAATAGACTCAAAACTTTAGTTTTTAGACATTAGTCCTTTAATGTGATGCTGACACCGGAGGTGACCTGGAAGGCAACAGCTCGCTGTGGCTGGTCCTATCTCCCTCGTGTGCTCTTCATTACTATCCTTAAAACTCTTAGAATTTATTCACTTACCTTTAAAATGCGCTATGGATGTTTGAGGTGTCTGGGAAGGCAGCAGCTCGCTGCGGCTGGTCCTGGCTCCCTCCTCATCCACTCCTTAAAAGACTCAAAAACTTTAATTTTTAGACAATAGTCCTTTAATGTGATGCTGACACCGGAGGTGACCTGGAAGGCAACAGCTCGCTGTGGCTGGTCCGGTCTCCCTCGTGTGCTCTTCATTACTATCCTTAAAACTCTTAGAATATATTCAGAAAATTACCTTTAAAATGCGCTAGGGATGTTTAAGGGATCTGGGAAGGCAGCAGCTCGCTGCGGCTGGTCCTGGCTCCCTCCTCATCCACTCCTGAAAAGTCTCAGAAAAACTTTAATTTTTAGACACTAGTCCTTTAATGTGATGCTGACACCGGAGGTGACCTGGAAGGCAACAGCTCGCTGTGGCTGGTCCGGTCTCCCTCATGTGCTCTTCATTACTATCCGTAAAACTCGCAGAATATATTCACTTACCTTTAAATTTTACACACTAGTCCTTTAATGTGATGCTGACACCGGAGGTGACCTGGAAGGCAACAGCTCGCTGTGGCTGGTCCTATCTCCCTCGTGTGCTCTTCATTACTATCCGTAAAACTCTCAGAATTTATTCACTTACCTTTAAAACTCTAAAATTATATACCAAAAACGAATACTTATCAGCTCTAAATCACCGTTTTAACACTCACCTCGTCCTACTATTAGTCTCTGAAAGGCCTCAAAATACTCAGCCGTAAACCTGAAAAAGACAACGATCGTATTAAACACTTACCATCTCCAAAGAGCCGTTCACTCACTCAAAAAAACTCCTTTTAAAACACGAGAAAACTCTGAAAAGAGAACAAAAAACCAACTCATCGAAAAAAGAGCATTTGACTCACCTAAAAGACTCCTCTATAACCTGACCAAACTTAAAAACAACTTGAGATTTAGATTACCAAAATAAGACCAAAAACACAATTGGCTATGGGACACACCCCGAGACTTGATCAATCTCGGGAGGGCCTTCCTTGGGAGAGAGTGTCTAGTGGTAATGGCCGAAACACTCAATGACCCTGGGGTCCACTACTGACGATGTGTCCTACGATTTAGCTTCCTAAAAACTCAGCTGCAGGGACAAAAAATTGACCTCTAAGATCCAGGCTGGCTGTCATAGGAACCACTACTAGCTTTCTTAAAATAGACTTTAGCTCCCAAATTAGCTTCCCTAAATTCCTTTCAATACAAAACTATCCACTAATCCACGTTCCTCAAACCTAACTACTCCAAATCCCAACTAACCACCTCCTTTTAACACACCGAAATCTATAACCAATCTAGTTCAATACGCTTAATCATCTCACTTCTTGACGCCTAAACTCAACCAATATTCCAACCCGTGCCTGAACTTAACCATCTAACTTAGCACGCCTAAACCTAACCATCTCGCTTCCCAACACCGAAACCTAACCAGGCCGTACCTGAACCTGATTACTCAATTTCTACACGCCTAAACTTAACCAACTCACAACTCTAAGCCTAAAACTAACCACGCCGACTCAGTTCTTTATGCCTAATCTTAACCAATTCCAACCCTTGCCTGAACCTAACCGTCTAGTTCAGCACGCCTAAACCTAACCGTCTTGCTCCACGCCTAAACTTAACCGCCTCGCTCTCCAACGCCTAAACCTAACCATTTCGTTCTCCACGCCTAAACTTAACCAACTCGCTTTTCAACGCCTAAACCTAACCATTTCGTCCTCCACGCCTAAACTTAACCAACTCGCTTTTCAACGCCTAAACCTAACCATTTCGCTCTCCACGCCTAAACTTAACCAACTCGCTTTTCAACGCCTAAACCTAACCACTTCGTTCTCCAACGTTTAACCCTATTTGACCGTCAAAATCACCAATTTTTAAGCCTATCCCCACCCTAGCCCTGACCTTAACCATTCGGGGTTTAAAGCCAATTCAGGAACCTGCCCTAAACCTAACCATTTCGCTCTCCACGCCTAAACTTAACCAACTCGCTTTTCAACGCCTAAACCTAACCACTTCGTTCTCCAACGTTTAACCCTATTTGACCGTCAAAATCACCAATTTTTAAGCCTATCCCCACCCTAGCCCTGACCTTAACCATTCGGGGTTTAAAGCCAAGTCAGGAACCGGCCCTAAACCTAACCAAACCAACCCTTATGTATACCTAAACCCTAACGTTTCCTTAAACTTTAAATATCACTTACCTTGAAAACTTACCTTAGCCCGGAGGAGAAATCACAACGTCAATCCACACCGGAAAAACCACAACTGGAAAAGAAGGAAAAAGAAAAAACGCTTATACCAACCCGTAAAGCAAAGGAAATTTTTCAGATTAGACATAATTATCTCCACTTACCGTAAGACCTAAACCTAGATAAAGAAGGTTAAACAAAAAACAACGTTACTTACCAGAAAAATAAAATAAATAACGTCACTTACCGGAAGAACAAAAACCTGAAAAGGAAAAAGAAAATAACGATACTTACCTGAAAACCAAAACCTATAAGGGAGAAAAGAAAGTAAGGATACTCACCTGAAAACCAAAAACCTGTAAAAGAGAAAGAGAAAGAAACCAATACACTTACCAAACCTGTTGAGGAAAAATAGACGGGAAAAGAGAGATATTGCGACGTGCGTAGGCCCGTGCCCTGCCTTTGGCTCCCCATTTTCAACTGCCAAGTCGTCAGACGAGGTGGGGGGAGTCATCGAGAGAATTTTCTAACACCTAACCCTAACCCTAACCCTAACCCCTAACCCTAACCCAAAAACAGGACCATCAAATTTGATGATCGTGGTTATTACCCCCCTTACCTAACCCTAACCCTAACCCTAACCCTAACCCTAAGCCTGAGTCTAACCCTAAGCCTGAGTCTAACCCTAAGCCTGAGTCTAACCCTAGGTCTAAGCTCTCCCTCTACAAAACCCTTACCTTAACCACTCTCCTTTAGTGCAGCCCTAACCCTAGCAAAAAACACCCCAAAATAACCCTACAATCCACTCCAAAACACCCCCCAGACAACCCTCCAATCAACTCCAAAACACCCTCCAAAACACCCCCCAATCCACTCCAAATGGCCTATAATGCACCCCTAGGCACTTCCTGGAAACACCTAGGGACAAAAAACACTTGGGCAAATTTTCACTCACTATAGTCAATGCAACTTTTCCTCATAACTCGCCCTAGGAATGTCCCACCCACACCATTCAACCACCCCTAGGCTCCCCCTAAGCCAAGCTACCACACCCTAGGATTCCAGCTCCACAGCGCCAACTACTGGACGGCCACTTTTCCAAAAAACACTCTCCAGGACACCCTCCAATCAACTCCAAATGGCCTGAAACGCGCTCCTAAACACTTTCTGGGGGAACTTTTTTCAAAAAAACACTTTGAAAAATTTCACCTCACTCAACTCTATGGGGAATTTTCAAACGCCTATAACTTTAAAACCACACCTCCTAGCGCTTTGCAAACCACTTCCGCCTGCCATAATTCGGCCCTTCTGAACACGCCAGGCTTGGTCCCGTCTCTCTACGACCTTCCCTTCCGGAGATACAACAAAAACAAACTTTTTTTCGCTACTTACGCCCACTTCCCGACGTCACAGCCACTAGGGGGACCCACCAAACGAAAGACAGCCTATGGAAATGGGGGGGTAGGAAAAACCTCAACTCTCTAGCTCACAAGCTTCTTCAGTTACCGGCCAGTCTGAGGATCGCCGTTTCGGCGATCGTGGTTATTACCCCCCTTACCTAACCCTAACCCTAACCCTAACCCTAACCCTAACCCTAACCCTAACCCTAACAGACGGGCCCTGCGTCAATATCGGCCCCCGGCGGATGTCCCAGACAATCTGTCGGGGGCCGAACGCAGGGCCCTGACCGGACTCATCCATAACACCAATATCATCATCAAACCAGCAGACAAAGGCTCTAAAGTAGTTATCCAGGACCGCCAACAATATCTATTTGAAGCTAACCGCCAACTCAATAACACCACCTACTACAGACGACTTGACAACCAAATCCAACCCCAAACCCAGACCCAACTCAGGACCATCATACACACACTATACAACAACAAATACATCACAGCCAAGCAACGGAACTTTTTACTCGGACCAGATGACCCACGACCCCGGTACTTCTATCTACTACCCAAAATCCACAAAGAACCACAAACCTGGACCATTCCCTTTGAAGTTCCCCCCGGTCGTCCAATAGTCTCAGACTGCAACAGCGCCACATACCATATCTCACAGTACATTGACCACTTCCTGGGCCCCCTCTCCTCCAAACACCCCAGCTACATTAAGGATACATATCATTTCATTGACACCATCAAACCCATGGCTGTCCCCAACCACTCATACCTCTTCACAATAGACATCGACAACCTCTACACAAACATCAACACCACCTTAGGCTTACAAACACTTCAGAAAATATTCAATAGACACCCAGACCGGAACAGACCAGATCAAGAACTTCTTAAACTCATAGAACTCTGCCTCAACAATAATGACTTTCTTTTTAATAACCAGTATTACCTCCAGATCCACGGGACAGCCATGGGTCAAAGATTTGCCCCCTCCTACGCAAACCTTTATATGAGCGAATGGGAGCGAGAAGCCCTAGCAAAATGCCCATTCAAACCATCCCTTTACCTCAGATTTCTGGACGACATTATTGGAATTTGGCCACATAACATCTCCCACTTTACAGAATTCATTCACATCCTCAATAGCCATCACCCATCCATTAAGATCAAACACACCATAAACGCAGAACACATCAACTTTCTTGATACAACAGTTTTTTTCAGGCCACTCAACACCACACACATGCAGTTAAAAACCAAAGTCTACTTCAAACCTACAGACACACATGCCCTCCTACACAAATCCAGCTACCACCCAAAACACACATTTACAGCCATCATCAAATCACAAATCATCCGCTTCTTCCGAATTTGCTCAGACACTACCGACTTTCACACAGCCACGCAGACCCTCTTCCACAGCCTCCGCCCAAGAGGCTACTCAAAACGTTTCCTCCGTACCATCAAAAATAAGACCCTGGCCACTCTCGCTCCCATTCGCTCCTCCCCCCTTCCCCCAGCCCATGTCCCGGGACCAGAGCCGTCTCCACCTTCCTTCCCTTCCCCTCATTTACCTGACCCCCACCTTCTTCCCTCCCCCATACCTTACCTTAACCACCTCCCTTCCCCCAACCCCAACTCCCCTCTCCATCCCACACCTAACCTTAACTCCTCTCCTCCCCACACCTCTCCTTTTGACCCCGCCCTTTTCCTCATGCCTCACCCTAACCCCTCTCCTACCCCCACCCCTAACCCTAACCCCCTCCCCCCTCCCCCCCTCCCTAACCATAACCCTCCTCCTCCCTCCCCTAACCTTAACTCCCCTCCCCCCCACACCCCTCCTTTTGACCCCGCCCCCTTCCCCATACCTCACCTTAACCCCCTCCCTACCCCCACCCCTAACCCTAACCCCCTCCCTCCCCCTCTCCCTAACCTTAACCCTCTCCCTCCCTCCCCTAACCTTAACCTTTCACCTCCCCCCACACCCTTTTCCTCCCTCATGTCTGACCCTAACCAAAACCCTTCCCCCTACCCGAATAAGGGTCTACATCCCAACCCCCATCCACCTTCTCTCTACCCTACTCAGGGTTTAGACCCCTACTGTCCTCCCCCCCTTCCCCCGGACTCTGGAGACGGCTCAACCCAAACACACACACACAACACACATCCCGCCTCCTCCTCGCCATCACACCTCGTACCCTTCATCTCCACATATTCACATCAAACCATAACATTCCATCAAACAATCAAACAACACTTCTCTCTCTTACAATCCCAACATCCGGCCTTTCAGAACCATAAAACCATCTCGGCCTACAGAAAGAACAAAAACCTCCAGTCACTACTCACCAGATCACTATTTTCCGACCACAAACCCACATCCACACTCACATACAACCATCACTATAAACCCAGAAAATTCATCCACAATCCACACACCAAGAAAGAACATCCAACCCTAGGCTCATTATCCATCACCTCCACCAACGTCATCTACATCATCACCTGTACACTCTGCAATAAACACTACATAGGCGAAACACGGCACTCCATACATACCCGTCTATCACAACATCTCCGTAACATCAGGTTAGGTCGACTTGGCACCCCTTTAATCACACATTTTCAATTACACCCCCCCAACCACCTCATAATTTCTGGTCTAGAAAATAATAATCACTGGACCACGGGACAGAGAAGGAGAGCGGAAAGGATTTGGATCCACAGACTTGGGACCACCACTCCAGGAGGCCTTAATGATTATTGAATGAAAGGTTCAAACAGATTCATCTATTCCTGGATTGGTTGCCCCAACCCTGAACCTACATTTACATGGTACTAAATACCACCAAGGCAGCACAAAATCCTGCATTTTTGTTAAAAAATTACCCAGTAGGCCGCTCCTCTTCTCTCCCTTACTGTGCTCTGCCTGGGGATTGAACCCGGGTCCCTGGTGTCAGCAGCCACTGCCCTCCCCATTACACCATCCAGTGGATCAATAGGCCCGTGCAACTCACCCTATTTTGGAACTCAGAACCCCAACCCTAACCCAACCCTAACCCTAACCCTTCCTAACCCTAACCCTACCTTAACCCTAACCTTAACCATTCCTACCTTATCTTTCCTAACCCTAACCATTCCTAACCCTAACCTTAACCTTTTCCATTTCCTTCCTAACCCTAACCCTTAATTAATTAAAAATAAATAATGAATTAAATCCAAATTGATATAGGTAAAATTGATAATTCATGAGTAGGAATTAATTTAGAGAATTTAAAATTTAAATTGGCAAAAATACATAAATTTGAATAAAATTGGAGAATTAAAAAATTAATTAGGTTAAAATTCATTACTTAAATTAATTTGGAGAATTAAAATTGAATTGATAAAAATTAGTTTCATAAATTAGCTGTAAAAACAATTAATACGAAATTCAAATTACTTACATTAATAAAAAAACAATTTAAAAATTCATAAATATTAAACAAGTTAAAATGTAATAATAAATAGTTAAAATACAAAAAGATTAAAAGTTTTAATTCATTTTAGTAATTTAATATCTTAAAAGTAGAGAATGGGTTTTAAATTTAAGTTGTTTTTTAAAAAATAAACCAAATGGTAAAAAAGGCGCAATTTAGGCAGGTATAAATAAAACTCATAGTATACTGCCTTCATTCTGAAGCTTACTTTCGAAGAGACAACATCTCTGGAGCAAAGCTGACGGACCATATAGCAGCCAGTCCTTTTTTTTCAATTTTGTGCCCTGCCTGAAGAAGACTTTAATAGTCGAAACGTCGCATTGGGCACATTATTTAAATAGTTTGGATAATTTTGATTTCATAAAAATTTAATTTCATAGAGATTTAATTTGATTTAATTTGGTTTGATAATTCATATTTTAGTAAAATTAACATAATTCATAAATTTAATTCATATCTTTTTATTGAAATTTAATTAAAAAATAACAAAGACTTCATTAATAAATACAAATTAAAAACAACCATGGCCGATAGAGGCCGCTGGACGCGGGTGCGCCGTGGAAGGCGGCCTGCCCAACAACGGAGGTCCGGGGACCGGGGAGGGAGACCAGCCTGGAGGAAGGACCGAGCACCTCCTGTCTCCTTCGGGAGACAGGCTCATTCGCCTTCCCCTAACCGGCCAGTGCCTCCTCTGGGTGGTTGGTCTCGCTACCTGGGTCCCCAATCACGCTCCTATGCATCAGTGGTTAAACAGTCTAACCACCAATCAGACAGACCATCGCGCACCTCTAACCCTAGAGGTCAACGGGTCCATGAATATCAACGACCGGACCCCAAATTTGCAAAATTGATTCGCCAGCTGTATGCTGTCATTAAAACAGTGCATCATCTCCAAAATGTAGCTGGGAAATCGGAGCCAAAGATGATATCGCGCATGGTGGACAATTTGGCTAACATGATTGCGCCAGCCTTCCCCACTCAACAAACCATTGACCTTGTAATTGGCAATGCTAAGAACTGGGGTTACACAACAATGCTCATTCTGGAGGAGCATTACACAGCTGGTTTGGAGTCTCTTTTGACGGAGTTGTTCAACGATCTGCCTCAGGATTGGAAGACGGCCTTTGAGGTGGCGGTTCGTTGGGCTAGGAGGAACCTCCCTCGTATCGCACAGGGAGTGATCGATCATGCGGAGGCATTGATCGCAGCAGGGGCAGGCGTGCCCTCTGCAGAAAAGAATGATGAGCAACAAGAAGTTGTTTTATCACAAGTCTCTGTGGCACAACAAACACAGACTGGGGTAGGTGCACAGCAGACAAAGGATGCAAAAAGAACTGCACAAGCCTCACAAACTAAACCAATTTCCTGCACTGTGGCGACCATGACTGATAAGATTCAGGATGAGGAAGCACAGGAGGGGGACAAAAGGGATTTGGGGGAACATGAATCCCTCATCCAGCTATCCCCCAGACAAAGTCCTAAAAGTCAACGGAAGACACGACGGTACAACGCTTGTATCATCAGTGATGACGAGATTAGTTTGGAGATGGTACAGGAGGCCGAAAAGGAATCAGAGGTAGCGGTTCCGGAGTCAAAAAGGGAGGAATTCGAAATCGAATCCTTGCTGGAATTACAGCTGGAGGGACAGCAGGATCAATCTCCACCTTTGCTCCCTTTCAATCTCATGTCTACTCCGGTTTCACAAACCAAACCTACAATGCAGGTACAGGTTCAAGTTCATCGACTGGAGGACACTCAAGTCACACCACCGCCACAAATGGACAAAACGGTTCCCTTTGATTTTTCAGGGGAACAGACCTCCACTCCAAAGATAGGTTTGGAGAGTGTCACAAGACACATTAACACAGACCGCAAGATGATGGTGTGGGGTCTGAGCGTTCGGAAGAAATGGCTCATTATTGGGGACTCGAATCTGGCTAGGATCCCGGGATATGATATCCCGGACCTCCAGATAGACAGTTACCCTGGGGCCAACTTCCGGCACGCTCAGGCCATACTCATGAAGTCTGTGAGTCTGGTTACGGTGGAAAAGTTGATCTTGTCGTTCGGGGTTAACTGCAGAAATCAAAAAGGCAAAGAAACAGCGGTTAAGCAGATGCAAGCAGCAGTCAGGACGGCAAAGAGAAAATTCCCCTTTGCAGAGATTTGGATTCCTACGATGAATTACTCTGTTTGGCTGACAACAGAGGAAAAATTCTCTTTGGGGATTCTAAATGAACACATCTTGAGGAACATGCCACACCTCCCGCCTCTCGCTAAGACGCGCTTTCACACAGAGGGGGATCACATCCATTGGACCAAGCAAACAGCCTTGGACATGCTGGAACATTGGAGTAAAACTTTAAACTTCAAAGCCCTGCAAGCCTCGTAGAGGAAGGGCTTCCCCTCTCATCTAAGAATGTCATTGTTTTGGCACCAAATTTTATTCTCTCAAGGGCACAATTTGAACTTTTAAATAAAGGATTGACATTCATTCCAACCATTGATATACATAGAGACCAAAAAACACAATTGAAATTTGATTTGCAAAACTATCATCGCAAGATCAAATTGGCCCTTTATTTTAAGGATGGACCGAGGCAAGAGATGCCACCTTTTACACCGGCTTCTAGGTGGATGCCACCACAAGCTAAACTTCCTCCTCAGATTGATGTGTTAATGGAAAAAGATGAACAGGAATTCAGGAAGCATTTCAAGTCAATTAGAGAGGAGCCCAATTTATCTCAGGAAGAGGTCACAGCATTGAGGGAATTAATTCAGAACAGACATATTGTCATTAAGCCCGCGGACAAAGGTAGCGCGGTTGTCATTTTGAGTAGGGACCAGTACATCACGGAAGCCAATCGGCAGTTGAATGATAAAATCTACTATAGAAAGTTAAAAAAGCCAATTTATTTACAAACAATTCCAGTAGTTCATAATATTTTGGATAAATTACATAAAAACAAATTCATTAGTGCAAAACAAAAAGTCTATTTAAAAGGCAGTAAGCAGCCCAGACCGCGTAGATTTTATATCTTGCCAAAAATACATAAGGATCCAGAAAAGTGGACAGTCCCGTTTAAAATACCTCCAGGGAGACCAATTGTTTCCGATTGTGACAGTGAGACATATGGTACAGCAAAATTCATCGATTATTTTTTGTATCCGGTATCAAATAAACATCCATCCTACATAAAAGATACCTATCATTTTATTGAGCTAGTTAAACAATTGATTGTTCCCCCCAACTCATTATTTTTTAGCATAGATATCGATAGTTTATACACAAATATTGATACGCCATCAGGTCTTAGCGCAGTTCAAAAGATGTTCAAGAAGTACCCAGATGACAAAAGGCCAGACAAAGAAGTTCTGGAACTATTAGAAATTAATTTAAACAAAAACGATTTTGAATTCAATGGAGAATACTTTTTACAAATTAAAGGAACAGCCATGGGTAAAAGATTTGCGCCCGCATATGCAAATATTTTCATGGCTATTTGGGAAGAGGAAGCCCTAGCAAAGTGCAAAAAGAAACCTCTTCATTATTTAAGATATCTCGATGATATCTGGGGGATTTGGATTGGCTCAAGACAAGAATTTGACAAATTTATTAACATTTTAAACACTCATGACCCTTCAATCAAATTGAAATATAATGTGGACAAATTTTCGGTGGATTTCCTGGACACCACTGTTTATAAAGGAACCAAATATAATTTGACCCACAAATTGGACATAAAAGTTTATTTTAAAAGTACAGACACACACGCATTACTTTATAAAACAAGTTTCCATCCACAACACACATATAAGGGGTTAATTAAATCCCAATTACTTAGATTCAAAAGAATTTGTACTCAGGAATCGGATTTTAGAGAAGCGGTCAACATTTTATTTGAAGCATTAAAAGAGAGAGGATATACACGGCCCTTTCTGAAGAGGTCTTTAAAATCTTTCCTCACTAAAAAACCAGGAATAACAAAGAAGAGGATCCCACTCATTACAACTTTCTCAACAGTAAGCACAATTCTTAATCAGAAATTTAAAACAAATTTTCAACACACAATGGAAGATCAAGGAATCTTGACAGATCATCAGGTGATCTCAGCTTACAGAAAGAATAAGAGTCTTAGTCATTTTTTGGTGCGTGCTGAGCTAAAACCGGTTCAAGATTTGATTAAATCCAAGGTGGCCTCATCAAACTTTAGTAATATTAAATATGTAAAAAATCGAAGCAATAAAACTATCTTTAAAATTCCACAAACCTTTAGCATTCAAACCTCAAATTGCGTTTATATTATTATATGTAAAAAATGCGAAACACAATACATTGGAGAAACTAAAAATTCCATCTCAACGCGAATGATGCAACATAGACATAATATTAGACATAATAAGGAGGCAGATTCTCCTTTAGTTAAACATTTTATTTTGCACGGATGGCAGTCCTTTCAAATGTCAGTAGTCCAGAGTGATCCATCTTGGTCAAGTCCAGAACGTAAGAAATGGGAACGAAGATGGATCTATTGGCTAAACACAAAGGAACCACATGGTTTAAATGTTAAAAACAATTAGTTGCCCCATTCTCCTCATATTTAAGACTAATATTGCCCTTCCAACTATCCTAAAACCCTACCAATTCCTTACCTTAACCTTCCTAACCCTAGACCATCCTTACCCTAATCTTACCTAACCCTAACCTTAACTCCAACCCTTATTCTAACCCTAACCTTAATCCTAACCCTAACCTTTCCAATCCTTAATTTTCACTTCCTATCTATTCTAACCCTATCCCATCCCTTTTCCTAACCTTAACCATCCTCTATTCTATGCCTAACCCTAACCTTTCCTAACCCTAACCCCTCCTAACCCTAACCCTTCCTAACCCTAACCCTACCTTAACCCTAACCTTAACCATTCCTACCTTATCTTTCCTAACCCTAACCATTCCTAACCCTAACCTTAACCTTTTCCATTTCCTTCCTAACCCTAACCCTTAATTAATTAAAAATAAATAATGAATTAAATCCAAATTGATATAGGTAAAATTGATAATTCATGAGTAGGAATTAATTTAGAGAATTTAAAATTTAAATTGGCAAAAATACATAAATTTGAATAAAATTGGAGAATTAAAAAATTAATTAGGTTAAAATTCATTACTTAAATTAATTTGGAGAATTAAAATTGAATTGATAAAAATTAGTTTCATAAATTAGCTGTAAAAACAATTAATACGAAATTCAAATTACTTACATTAATAAAAAAACAATTTAAAAATTCATAAATATTAAACAAGTTAAAATGTAATAATAAATAGTTAAAATACAAAAAGATTAAAAGTTTTAATTCATTTTAGTAATTTAATATCTTAAAAGTAGAGAATGGGTTTTAAATTTAAGTTGTTTTTTAAAAAATAAACCAAATGGTAAAAAAGGCGCAATTTAGGCAGGTATAAATAAAACTCATAGTATACTGCCTTCATTCTGAAGCTTACTTTCGAAGAGACAACATCTCTGGAGCAAAGCTGACGGACCATATAGCAGCCAGTCCTTTTTTTTCAATTTTGTGCCCTGCCTGAAGAAGACTTTAATAGTCGAAACGTCGCATTGGGCACATTATTTAAATAGTTTGGATAATTTTGATTTCATAAAAATTTAATTTCATAGAGATTTAATTTGATTTAATTTGGTTTGATAATTCATATTTTAGTAAAATTAACATAATTCATAAATTTAATTCATATCTTTTTATTGAAATTTAATTAAAAAATAACAAAGACTTCATTAATAAATACAAATTAAAAACAACCATGGCCGATAGAGGCCGCTGGACGCGGGTGCGCCGTGGAAGGCGGCCTGCCCAACAACGGAGGTCCGGGGACCGGGGAGGGAGACCAGCCTGGAGGAAGGACCGAGCACCTCCTGTCTCCTTCGGGAGACAGGCTCATTCGCCTTCCCCTAACCCTCTCTTCCCAAACCTTAACCCTGCCCCCTTTCCCTTTTCCTAACCTTAACCCCGCCCCCTTCCCCTCTCCCTAACCTTAACCTTGCTTCCTCTTCTCCCCTCCTCACTCATATCTCGCCTGCTTTCCCATCTCCCCCACCTGTACCAGGACCTGTTCCCCCACCACCCCACCACCCTTTTTTTATCTCATATCCTCCTTCCTCCCTCTTTCCACTTGAACCCCCCTCCAAGCCCTTCCCCTAACCTTAACCCTTCCTTCCCCAAAACCTAATTCCTCCCACCCCTCTGTTCCTCTAACCACCAGGACCAATTCTTCACCTCCCTCCATCCTCCTTCCTTCCCATCTCCCACCACACTGACACAAACACACACACTCATACACTTCAACAACTCCCAAACAGGGGGAAGGTCAGCCGGTCTAACACCCTCCATCGAGAACTCCAAAATCACTGGTCCTATGACCTTTGACCCGGAAAACGGGGACCTTTGCTCCCGAGGAGGGAGGGGGAGACCAGAGTGAATTTGGATTCACAGACTTGAGACCGCCACTCCAGGGGGGCCTTAATGATCTTGGATTTGAAGGGCCACCACTGGACGGGCGGCCCCAACTCTAAGCCCACATTTATTTCATTACCAAAATTATTTTGGCATTAATAATTTTTGTTAAAAGTTGTCTCGGTGGGCCATTCTCCCTCTTCCTCCTACCGTGCTCTGCCTGGGGATTGATCCCGGGTCCCTGGTGTGGATGACCGTCACCTCCACCACTACACCATCCAGCAGATCAGTAGGCCCGTGCACCTGATCCTATTTGGACTCCCTAAACCCCAACCCCAACCCAAACCTAACCCTAACCCTAACCCTTCCCCCCATCCCAAACCTTAACCCTGGTTCCCTTTCCTCTTCCCTCACCTTAACCCCGCCCCCTTCCCCCTTTCCCTAACCTTAACCCTCCCCCTTCCCCCTATCCCAAACCTTAACCCTGGTTCCTTTTCCTCTTCCTAAACCTTAACCATGCCTCCTTCCCCTATTCCCTAACCTTAACCCCGCCCCCCTCCCCCCTTTCCCAAACCTTAACCCTGGTCCCCCTTCCCTAACCTTAACCCTGTCCCGTCCCCTTCCGCTTATCCCAAACCCTAACCCTGGTTCCCATTCCTCTTCCCAAACCTTAACCCTGCCCCCTTTCCCTTTTCCTAACCTTAACCCCGCCCCCTTCCCCTTTCCCTAACCTTAACCTTGTTTCCTCTTCTCCCCTCCTCACTCACGCCTGCTTTCCCATCTCCCCCACCTGTACCAGGACCTGTTCCCCCACCACCCCAAACCCCCCCCTTTTTTTTATCTCATATCCCCCTTGTCCTCCTTCTTTCCACCTGAACCCCCCTCCAAGCCCTTCCCCTAACCTTAACCCTTCCTTCCCCAAAACCCAACTCCTCCCACCCCTCTGTTCCCCTAACCACCAGGACCAATTCTTCACCTCCCTCTATCCTCCTTCCTTTCCATCTCCCATCACACTGACACAAACACACACGCTCATACACTTCAACAACTCCCAAACAGGGGGAAGGTCGGCCGGTCCAACACCCTCCACCGAGAACTCCAAAATCATTGGTCCTATGACCTTTGACCCGGAGAACGGGGACCTTTGCTCCCGAGGAGGGAGAGGGAGACCAGAGTGAATTTGGATTCACAGACTTGAGACCGCCATTCCAGGGGGACCTTAATGATCTTGGATTTGAAGGGCCACCGCTGGACGGGCGGCCCCAACTCTAAGCCCACATTTATTTCATTACCAAAGTTATTTTGGCATTAATAATAATTTTTGTTAAAAGTTGTCTCGGTGGGCCGTTCTCCCTCTTCCTCCTGCTGTGCTCTGCCTGGGGATTGATCCCGGGTCCCTGGTGTGGATGACCGCCACCTCCACCAGTACACCATCCAGCAGATCAGTAGGCCCGTGCACCTTATCCTACTTGGACTCCCTAAACCCCAACCCCAACCCAAACCTAACCCTTCCTAACCCTAACCCTACCTTAACCCTAACCTTAACCATTCCCACCTTATCTTTCCTAACCCTAACCATTCCTAACCCTAACCTTAACCTTTTCCAATTCCTTCCTAACCCTAACCCTTAATTAATTAATTAAAAATAAATAATTTAAAATTTAAATTGGTTAAATACATAAATTTGAATAAAATTGGAGAATTGAAAAATTACTTAGGTTTAAATTCATGATTTTAAATTAATTTGGAGAATTAAAATTGATTAAAATTAGTTTCATAAATTAGCTGTAAAAATAATTAATACGAAATTCAAATTACTCACAACATTTAAAAACAATTTAAAATTCATAAATATTAAACAAGTTAAAATGTAATAATAAATAGTTAAAATACAAAAAGATTACAAGTTTTAATTCATTTTAGTCATTTAATATCTTAAAAGTTAGAGAAGGGGTTAATTTAAGTTAATTCTTTAAAAATATAAAAAACCGAATGTTAAAAAAGGCGCAATTTAACAAGGTATAAATAGGACTCACACAGACTGCCTTCATTCCGAAGCTGACTCTTGAAGAGGAAACACCTTAGGAGCAGAGCTGACAGAAAACATCTAGTGCTTTTTTATTTGTGCCCAGCCTGAAGAAGACTTCTTTTAGTCGAAACGTCGCGCATTGGGCACATTATTATTAATAATTTGGATAGTTTGATTTCATAAAAATTTAATTTGATAAAAATTTAATTTGATTTAATTTGATTTGATAGTTCATTTTCTAGTAATATTAACATAATTTATAAATTTAATTCATAACTTTAATTAAACTTTAATTAAAAAATAACAAAAACTTCATTGAAAAATAAAAATACAATCATGGCCGATCGAGGCCGCTGGACGCGGGTGCGCCATAGGCGACCTGCCCAGCAACGGAGGTCCGGGGACCGGGGAGGGAGACCAGCCCAGAGGAAGGACCGAGCACCTCCTGTCTCCTTCGGGAGACAGGCTCATTCGACTTCCCCTAGCCCCTCTGAGGTAGCCTGCCCCCCCCTACCCCCCCTCTTCTTTTCCTACAACTAACCCCGCCCTACCCTAACCCTAACCACTCCTCCCCTACGCCTCACCTTAACCCCTCCTAACCCCTCCCCCCACCCCCCACCCCTGTGAGGCAGGCCCCTCTGAGGTAGCCTGCCCCCCCCTTCCCCCCTCCCTCCCCATGTCTGTCTGTCTGTCTTTTTATTAATTTCCCCCTCTTTTCTTTCTTTTCCTCCCCTTCCTTTTCTGATTTTATTTCAAAAACCCAGGCCTCCGGGGAGCAGCCAAGGACTGCACCAGCCCTGTGGCCAGTGCATACCCAGCACCCCTTCGGGGGCGCTGGGAAGACCCAGAACCTAACCATTTCGCTCTCCACGCCTAAACTTAACCAACTCGCTTTTCAACGCCTAAACCTAACCACTTCGTTCTCCAACGTTTAACCCTATTTGACCGTCAAAATCACCAATTTTTAAGCCTATCCCCACCCTAGCCCTGACCTTAACCATTCGGGGTTTAAAGCCAAGTCAGGAACCTGCCCTAAACCTAACCAAACCAACCCTTATGCATACCTAAACCCTAACGTTTCCTTAAACTTTAAATATCACTTACCTTGAAAACTTACCTTAGCCCGGAGGAGAAATCACAACGTCAATCCACACCGGAAAAACCACAACTGGAAAAGAAGGAAAAAGAAAAAACGTTTATACCAACCCGTAAAGCAAAGGAAATTTTTCAGATTAGACATAATTATCTCCACTTACCTTAAGACCTAAACCTAGATAAAGAAGGTTAAACAAAAAACAGCGTTACTTACCAGAAAAATAGAATAAATAACGTCACTTACCGGAAGAACAAAAACCTGAAAAGGAAAAAGAGAATAACGATACTTACCTGAAAACCAAAACCTATAAGGGAGAAAAGAAAGTAAGGATACTCACCTGAAAACCAAAAACCTGTAAAAGAGAAAGAGAAAGAAACCAATACACTTACCAAACCTGTTGAGGAAAAATAGACGGGAAAAGAGAGATATTGCGACGTGCGTAGGCCCGTGCCCTGCCTTTGGCTCCCCATTTTCAACTGCCAAGTCGTCAGACGAGGTGGGGGGAGTCATCGAGAGAATTTCTAACACCTAACCCAGACTCCTCACACTCTTCATCTTCACCCACAGGCACACACCCCTTTCCACAGCCAATCCAAAGCCTTCCCTCCAAAAAATCCACACATACACCCAATCAGATCCTTGGCTACCTTCTCCCCGCCCAAGCACACGGACCACACCTTCCCTTTCTCCAATCATCCTACACCACCCACTATCTCATTGGCTAATTGACTCTTGGGAGGGGACTCAACCCCCCCCTCCCCAACAGTCATATACAGACACCTGGGCCATTCTCAGCTATCCCCTGATGAAGCAGCACTCAGCTGCGAAACGTCGGGACCTGCTCCTCTGCACAGCCTGTAAGTCCTTTTTTACTTTTGCATTGGATTTTTAACAGTGCATTTGCACTTTTTAACGGTGTTTTACACTCTGGGATTGTGTCTTTTAAACCCTTGACAGCATTTTTAGCACTCTTTTTTTGAGCAGTGTTTTTAGTGTTTGTTCTATGGGTTTTAGCACTTTATCAGCAGTGTTTTAGCACCTTTTAACAATGTACAAACACCTCTACCAGTGTTTGACACCTTTTTAAATTAATAAAACTTAATTTTAACCAAGTGGGGGGGCTCGACCCTTTTTAAACGCCCGGATAAACTCTCCTCCTTTTTAACCACCTGGAGCCAACTGGCAAAAAGAGACTCTTTTAATTGCCTTTAACACCAACCACTGGCGACCATAACGGGGACTACAACCTCCACCCGGCCAAGATCCAAAACCTTTCCAGGACTACAACGCGGCCGGGCCTGGACCACCAACCCCCAAGAGAGGAAACCACCGGATGCGGGACCAAGGTAAGAGCCCTCTACACGTAATGCCTTTTACACACAAGGCCGGGGCTGGGCCTAGGAGCAGGGCTGAGAATGGCCCTGCACCTCACCAGACACCACAACCACTGATGGCCACTCGCATACACGCACCTAACAGACATTACACCACCAGACAACACTACCACACACAGACACACACGCACGCATAGAAAAATCCAAGAATGGTCCCTCATGGTGCACAAACCAATACTTATTCTGGGAGACTCCAATCTGGCACGAATACCTTCTTTTAAAGACGAGGAGGTCCAAATCGACAGCTTTCCAGGGGCCACGTTCTACCACCTGAATGGGGTCCTGGAAAAGCTCGGTCCAAATCCTGACGTCCGAAAGTTGGTCATTTCAGCAGGCCTAAATAATTGCCTGCAAAAACAGCAGGAATCAACCACCTGGAAGCAGTTACTACAACTGCTGAGGACGGCTGCGAGCAGGTTCCCTAATGCATGCGTGTATGTCCCTGTCATTAACTTCTCCCCCAGGCTGGATGTGCAGCAGCGGATCCTCCTGGAGGCTCTTAATGAGAATATCAGCAGGAAATGCAAATTCTTACCTGAAATTAACCCCCTCATTTTCAGAACGCAGCCACACGACCCAGTCCACTGGACACCGGGCACAGCAACCAAAATCCTGAAAAGGTGGCTGGCGGATTTAAACATGTGAGGGGGGTTAACTGTACTAACCCCGCCCCCCTCGGGAATATAACCAATCTCTCCAGGTCCCTTGAACTCACCGCGGAGCAGAAGGAGGTCCTGGAAAGGGGTCTGACGTTTATCCCCACTCCAGGCCCACGTAGCCGCGCGGAGCTGAGGAGGGATCTTCATACCTTCCACAGGAGGCTTAAAATTTTGGATCATTTTAATTACACCAACAATTACACCTACCAACCGTTCACAAATCCCTCCACATGGGACCCCAGGCTAGATTCAGTTTCAGATTCCATTCAATTACTCATCCACAAGGACCTAGATAGTTTCAGCCACTATAGACCCAGACCACCCACCCAGTATAACCTTTCTCCGGCACAATTACAGGCAATTAAATCACTTAGCAACAATCAGGATATAGTCATCAAACCGGCTGATAAAGGATCACAAATAGCTATAATGGACAAATATCAATATCTTTATGAAGCACACAGACAATTAAACAATAACAAACATTACATCCCATTAACTCAGTCAATTCAACCTGAAACTCAGAAACTCATTCATAACATTTTATTCAGATTACATAACAATACATTTATAACAACAAAACAACTACATTATCTCTCAGGCCCGGACATCCCCCGACCCAGAACATTCTACCTGTTACCTAAGATCCACAAGCCTCCTGTGAGTTGGACGATCCCCTCCGAGGTCCCGTGCGGCAGACCCATAGTGAGCGATTGTGGCTCAGAGTCGTGTCGAGTAGCAGAATACATCGACTTCTACCTCAATCCACTTTCTCAAAAACATAACAGTTACATTCAGGATACATATGACTTCGTTAATAAACTCAAAGGAATCCAGGTACCACATCATGTAACGGGTGTTTGCAGGACCCAATAGCAGCACAGTACTGGAAGAGCAATCAGGCGGAGAATCGGTGACAGGCAGGAGGTCAGGCTGTCAGCAGGCAGACAGAAGACAGGACGGACACAGGCGTAGCTCGTGGTCAGGAACAGAAGGCTTAGGTAATTACCAGGGCAGAGACGAGGAACTGTAGTCAGGGGCAAAAAGGGTCGAAACCAGGAAATCAGTCCGAACAGGAGTGCTGGAAGGTCAGGCATGGAGCGAAGACAATCTGGCACTGAATGAGTCTACTGCTGAGCCTAAATAGGCAGGTGAGTGTAATTGAATGCAGCTGGGGAACCAGGTGAGGGTGATTGCCACTGATAGGGAGGCGTGGCCAGGTAAGTAGGTCAGAGAGTGTGGAAAAATACCAGGAGCAGCAGACCAGCACAGCAGATTGTGACACATCATGCATTTTTATTTTCAATAGACATCAATTCCCTTTACACAAATATCGACACGACTCTGGGCCTCCAAGCCATCAGGGAAATTTTTTATAAATTTCCTGACCCTAAACGCCCGGATGGGGATATTCTGGAGCTGCTGGAGCTGAGCCTCACCAGGAACGATTTTGAGTTTAATGGGGAATATTACCTCCAGACACACGGGACAGCCATGGGGAAGAAATTTGCACCAGCGTATGCAAATCTCTATATGTGCCTCTGGGAAGAAACAGCTTTCACAAAATGCAAACACCTACCGTTAACATATTACAGATCTTTGAGATCTGGGGGATCTCCACAGCAGAGTTTCAGGAGTTCCTCACAGTCCTGAACACACACCATCCATCCATAACCATAACACATAATATACAAACAGAAAAAATAGAATTTTTGGACACAGGTTTTTTTCACCCCCCACGATGAAACACACAAAAAATTAGCTATAAGATTATTCTTTAAGGAGACAGACAGACATGCACTTCTACATAAATCCAGTTTCCACCCTAAGCATACATACAAAGGTCTCATTAAATCACAACTCATCCGCTTCCATAGAATCTGTTGCTTCCCAGAGGCCACATCTATACTCTTTGCAGCGCTGAGACCCAGTGGCTACTCCAGACGCTTCCTGAGGGAAATCAAAGGGGAGGTGAAACAAATATTTCTGAGAGGAGGGAAATACAGCAGAGAAACTGATAACACAATCACTGTACCGTTTGTGGCGATGTACTCCCAGTACCTGGTGAGGCTCGGCTCTAAGGTTAAATCCCAGTTCCAGGAAGCCCAAACAGCCAATGGGGATCTGGAGAGATACAGAATCATCTCAGCCTACAGAAGGAACAAGAATCTGAAGGACACATTAGTCCATTCCAGCCTCACACAGGGGAGAGGAAAATCACAGGACTACAGTAGATATCTTTTAAAACCCAAATTTATTTTAAATAATTTATCAGGATCAGGAACCCCTATATGGCATATCATAGACCTCAACACAACCAACTTGGTCTATGGAATTCAATGTAAATTATGCCAAAAAATAGACGTGGGAGAAACACAAAACACACTCATAGCCAGACTGAAACAACATATATATCACATACAAAAAATGGACAGAATCACAGTACTCTACACTCACCTCCATGAACACACCACAGACAACATAACAATATTTGGACTAGAAACAAACATAAACTGGACAAAACAACAGAGACAAAGAACTGAAAGACGGTGGATAAGCAAACTGAAAACCTGCTTCCCAACTTAATGAAAGACTGGGATAGCAGTGAAGGTGCCTTCACCTGCTGGACAAAGTGGGGAACTACTGCTGAAATCCCCCAAGGGAGAAACAAAAGAGCAATAAGGGACAGTACCTAACTAATTTGAAAACTTATTTATTTTAATTTACTTTAACTATTTATTGACTGTTTTATTGTTTTATTGTTTTGTGGCACATTTTTATTGTTTCTTATTGTGTTTTATGGTACCTACTAACCCTTTTATTGTTTTGTGATGAAGTGTGTCTTTTATGGGATTTCACTCCTGGTTTTTAGCAGCGTGATGCATGTCATTTTAGCACTTATTTTGTTATTTATATCTCTTATTGTATTTATGAACTATGAATTTTACTAACAAATAGAACATGCCTTTTTTATATATATTATATGACTGTTTCATTATTTTTATAGAACTATTTATTGGTACATGTCCCTTACCTTTTTAACAACAACATACCCTCATATTTGGATGGAGCATCAACTTTTAACCAGCAGTGCACCAGAGTCGTCACCTTGGAGGCCCTAATAGACAGACAGAGGAGGGGAAAAGGGTTGTCTTATATAATATAATCATTTTATCCTGCTTGGTTTTATTGTGATTTGTTTTTTAGCATGTTTTTTATTTATACTATGTATAGAGTTTTAGAGCACTTACCTTTTATTTGCACGCACTTTCTTTTATGCAAACCCCTCAGCACTTTCATAGCAGGACCCAGGTTGTTTTTAGAAGTCACCGGCTCCCTCCTCTGTCCTCCCTCCAGGTGGCACACACCAGCTGTCCATCCTCTCACCTCCGGAACCCACCACTACTTACCAACTCACTCCCTCTCCCCAGTGAACCCTGATCCCTGACCCTAACCCCACCCGCCAACGGCAACTTCTACCCCTATTTTCTTTTACCCTTATTCCTTTCCTTCACCCCTACCCCCAACCCCCCTTACCGGACCCTAATCTTAGCCCCTAAACCCCCACTCCTAACCCTAACCTCTGTCCCTACCCTGACACCTGACCCTAACCTTAACACCTATAACCCCACCCATAACCTTAACCACTAACCCTGGCTTCTCTTCACTGGCTTCCAGTAGAATAGAGTTTAAAATCCTTCTCCTCGCCTACAAGGTTCTGAAGGGTCAGGCTCCATCATATCTTAAAGAGATCATACCTCATAGCACTGTGCTCCCAGACTGCAGGCCTACTGGTGGTTCCTAAAGTCCTCTAAAGTAGTGATGGAGCCAGAGCTTTCAGCTATCAGGCTCCTCTCCTGTGGAACCTCCTTCCAGTCTGGGTTCGGGGGGCAGACACCCTCTCTATATTTCAGAGTAGACTAAAAACCTTCCTTAGTGATGAAGCCTATAGTTTATTGCTAGTTATGCTGCTGTCGGCTCACACTGCCGAGGGACTCCCATGATGCACTGGGCTCCTCTCTCCTCCTCTTCCTCTCCATCCTGATGCTTCATGTCTCTTTAATGTCTGTTACTAACTTGGTATCTTCCCCGGAGCCTTTCTGTGCTTTTCTCATCTCTCTGGTTCCTGTGGATCCTGGTCCTGGTTCTCCTGCTGTGGTTCTCTGGTTCCTGTGGATCCTCGTCCTGGTTTGCCTGCTGCGGTTCTCTGGTTCCTGTGGATCCTGGTCCTGGTTCTCCTGCTGCGGTTCTCTGGTTCCTGTGGATCCTGGTCCTGGTTCTCCTGCTGTGGTTCTCTGGCTTCATGAACCACTGATGCAGATCGTCAGCCACTCGTCATGTTTTTCACTAATAACATACTGCTAATTTTTTAGTCACTACAGTGCTGTAGTCACTGTTAGTATGGTGGTTACCGTTTGTGTTGTCGCTCTCTGTCTGTCTCTCTCTCTCTCTCTGTCTCTCTCTCTCTGTCTCTCTCTCTGTCTCTCTCTGTCTCTGTGTCTCACTCTCTCTGTCCAACCTCCACCCAACATGGACCCTGACAGAAGCCCCACCCTCTGATCCTGGTTCTGTTCCAGGTTTCTTCCCGTTAAAGGGGAGATCTTCCTCCACTGTGTCCTAATCTAACCTCTGAGCTGCTCTGTGGGGATTCTTGAATCTAGGGTTATGGTTGCTCTCTCTCTCTCTCTCAAAAGCACAGACAGCCACCCCCCTCTGAGCCTGGTGTTTTTCAAGGTTTCTTCCCGGTAAAGGGGAGTTTGTCTCGTTAAAGGGGAGTTCCTCTCCCCGTTAAAGGGGAGATCTTCCTCCACTGTGTCCTAATCTAACCTCTGAGCTGCTCTGTGGGGATTCTTGAATCCGTCATGTTGAATTCCTGAATCTTTGGTCTCTCTCTTATTAAACAGTTTGGTCTGAGCTGCTCTTTATGGAAAGCGTCTTGAGATAATGCTGTTGGTGCTCTATAAATAAAGATTGATTGATTGATTTAAATTCCCGTATTTACACAGCATATATGTATATATGTCATAGTAATAATAAAACTTTTGTAAGGTAATGAAAAGTTCTTCTCCATAGAAATGGTCACTGAGGGTAATGGATAATGACACTGCTTCCGCCATGAAAACTGAACAAAAAGCTTGATTGTTTTTTGAATCAAGGAGAAAATAATTCAGACTGATGACTTCAACAGCAGCCCACCATGTTATTGAGCTGTCAAGGACACTGTCGTGTTTTTATGTAGATAAATGTTTAACAGGAAGTGACAACAGTGAGGCTCTCGCCGCGTCCTTCACGTCACAATCAGCACATTTTTCAGTGGAGACAGTTTATCAGTGTGGAGTCTGAAACACAGAGCAGCAGATCTCCTGCGACCTCGGCCTGGTTTTAGGGCCACAGTGGAGCCGTCAGGCTGCACCACCTTCAAAACAGAGTTCAAGGTGAAACGGCCCTCACACATCACACTGGTGTCTCCATCCACACTTCATATGCAGAGTGCCCTGCCCCAACCCCAACCCCACAAGACAGGTGGAGGACAGGGTGGATGAGAGTATGGAGGACAGGGTGGATGACAGGATGGAGGACAGGGTGGAATAGATGGTGGAGGTGAGAGTGGAGGACAGAGTGGAGGACAGGGTGGAGGTGAGAGTGGAGGACAGGGTGGAGGAGAGGATGGAGGACAGGGTGGAGGTAAGGATGGAAGACAGGATGGAGGACAAGGTGGATGAGAGGATGGAGAACAGGGCGTAGGACAGGGTGGATGACAGGATGGAGGACAGGGTGGAATAGATGGTGGAGGTGAGAGTGGAGGACAGAGTGGAGGACAGGGTGGAGGTGAGAGTGGAGGACAGGGTGGAGGAGAGGATGGAGGACAGGATGGAGGTAAGGATGGAAGACAGGATGGAGGACAGGATGGAGGACAGGGTGGAGGAGAGGATGGAGGACAGGGTGGAGGTGAGGATGGAAGACAGGATGGAGGACAGGGTGGATGAGAGGATGGAGAACAGGGTGGAGGAGATGGTGGAGGTGAGGATGGAGGACAGGATGGAGGACAGGGTGGAGGAGAGGATGGAGGACAGGGTGGAGGAGATGATGGCAGACAGGGTGGAGGAGAGGATGGCGCACAGGGTGGAGGTGAGGATGGAGGACAGGATGGAGGACTGGGTGTGGGTGAGGATGGAGGACAGGGTGGAGGAGAGGATGGAGGACTGGGTGGAGGAGAGGATGGCGGACAGGGTGGAGGTGAGGATCACTGTATCTGTGTTTTCAATTCAATTCATTTTATTTGTATAGCCCAATATCACAACAGAGTCTCACAGTGCTTTACAAAGTTCACTGAAATAAACAAGTGTAAGCGAACAAACAATCTAATAAAGAGTCCAGCAGTCGATGAGGCCAATGGATCAGTCCGGTGGATCCGTCCGAGGCATCACCTGCCCTTTATGACCCTCCTTCTTCGGGAAGGAAAAACTCAAAAAACCCAGTGGGAAAAGAGAAACCTCCGGGAGCACCACAGTGAAGGAGAGATCCAGCTCCCAAGGACGGACAGGCTGTAGCCTCGGACAGACGCACATCCATTGGCTGATGGAGAACCACATCAGCGGGACCAGGACCAGGATCCATAGGAACCAGGGAACCACATCAGCAGAAACAGGACCAGGATCCACAGGAACCAGAGATTGTTTTGTCTCCTTAGCAACCGTCTCCATATTTTGGAAAGTTTTCCAGTCTCACTTCTGATGACGTGGCAGGACCAGCTTAACCCCCCTCCCCTCCTCCCTCCGCCCCTGCTCCTCCAGCCAATGAGAAGCGAGTACGAAGACCGAGACGTCTGATGTCATTAACCGAGCTTTCGCGCTTGCTGAAGTGGACCAATCACATCGGGAGAATATTTTAGGCGGCACCGGATTGGCTGCGGCCGGACGGAAAGAGCTCTGAGTGTGTGATGGTCGGAGAGAAAAGAGACGAACCGAGGAGGGACGAACACGTCCGAGTCCTGGTGAAGAGTCCGGGTGAAGAGTCCTGGTGAAGAGAAGTCCGGCTGTACACACAGGTGAGTCCTCCGGTTGGTTAGTTGTACTAGTTATCCTGGTCAGAGTCAGAGAGGCTCCAGTTAGATAGAAGAGAAGCTCAGTGTTGAATCAGAGAGTTTGGTCAGTCTGAGAGAAGCTGTTATGAACTGGTGCTGTATAAATTAAGATTGATTGATTAATTGATATGAAATAAAGTGAGACTGTGGAGGAAACAGTCAGCAGCTCTCAAGCGGTAAATACACAAACACTGACCAATAAGATGAGATCAATAAAAACAGCGACATCAAAGAGATCGATAAAAACAGCGACATTAAAGAGATCGATAAAAACAGCGACATCAAAGAGATCGATAAAAACAGCGACATCAAAGAGATCGATAAAAACAGCGACATTAAAGAGATCGATAAAAACAGCGACATCAAAGAGATCGATAAAAACAGCGAC
>NC_092033.1:107500-170000 GCF_042242105.1 Pempheris klunzingeri
CTCTCTGTCTCTCTCTGTCTCTCTCTGTCTCTCTCTCTGTGTCGAACGTCCACCCAACGCGGACCCCTACAGAAGCTGCCCACACTGATCCTGGGTCTGTTCCAGGTTTCTTCCTGTTAAAGGGGAGTTCTTCCTCCACTGTTGCTCAATATAACATCTGATGCTGCTCATGTGGGAATTCTTGAATCTTTAATTTTGAAGTCCTGAATCGTTGGTCTCTCTCTAATTAAAGAGTTTGGTCTAGACCTGCTCTTCATGTAAAGCGTCTTGAGATAACGCTGTTGTGAATTGGTGCTATATAAATAAAGATTGATTGATTGATTGATTACGTGATTGATCCTCTGATCGGTCGTCTGATGTGATTGATTACCCCAGACGACCCTCAGGCGGAGGCAGAGTATAACTACACTCACATAATGTGGAGGGACGAGAGACGTTTCAGAGTCGCCGACACAAACGGAGATCTGAGCGCCGACAAACAGGAGTTCACGGCGTTCCTGCATCCCGAAGACTACGAACACATGAAGGACATCGTGGTGCAGGTGAGTGTGATGTCACTGAAGGCATATGATGTCACTGACATGATGTCACAGAAGTTAAGTGAAATCGCGTGACTTCGCTGGTGTCGTGTGAAGTCTCTGTTTTTGTTCACTGTCTCAGGAAACGATGGAAGACATCGACAAGAACGGGGACGGTTTCATCGACCTGAAGGAGTACATCGGTAAGGTCTGCAGATCAGAGCTCAGGAGGTGTTAAACTGGAGTTCAGCTGGAGTTAAACTGGAGTTCAGCTGGAGTTAAACTGGAGTTCAGCTGGAGTTCAGCTTGTTGTTGGGTGACAGTCTGAGTTTCTGATGGTTGGTGAAGACTTCTTCATGGTCTGCAGGTGACATGTACACGTCGGAGGATGAGGAGGAGGATCCAGAGTGGGTAGCCACCGAGCGTCAGCAGTTCGCCGAGTTCAGAGACAAAAACAAGGATGGGAAGATGGACAAAGAGGAAACTCTGGACTGGATTCTTCCATCGGATTATGACCACACTGAAGCTGAGGCCAAACACCTTCTGCACGAGTCCGACGCCAACCAGGTGCTGATGTGGTCGCTCGCTCTGTAACTGTTCACATGTTTAAATCTCACGGCTTCACATTTTTAACTCCTGTTTTTAATGTCTTTGTTCAGGATGGAAAACTCACCAAAAAGGAAATCCTGGACAAATATGACGTGTTTGTTGGAAGTCAGGTGACAGACTTCGGCGAAGCTTTACTACGGCACGACGAGTTCTAGGCACCCGTCGGCTTTTTATATACAAAACAAGATTTGACTCTTATTGTTAAAGAATAATTTATTTTTTAATGCTACAGAAGAGAAAAGTGTTCTTGGAAACTTTGTTTTGAACTCTGTGTCGTTCACATGAACTTCATCTGGTCAGTTTTTCCTCTATGTCACCTCTTTGAATTCCATTTGAAGGACTGGATGTTTTATTTTTTTCATTGACTGACTTCTGATCACAACACTTCACAGCTTTGATTTAATGGGAGAACATCCAACATCAGGAAATGTCATAAACAGATATTTACTACTCTACATTTCATATTACTGTAAAACCAATAAATACCAGTTTGTCTTGACTTTGCACACATTTTGGACTAAATACTGTTTATAGCCTGTTTATCAATAAAAACTTGAAGTTTAACTCTTTGTGTAAGTGAACTGATCCATTAGAGGACCTGTTGGCAGAGATAGAACACGTTCCTCAGCACTGTGTCGCTGTGAAGGATCCTCACAGAGTCGTCCATGTCGTTTCTACGGGAGCCCAGAGTGGACAGACTGGACCTTCGCTGTTTTCACGGTGAGGTGGCAGCTGGAATTTGGTGGTGTGATGGAACAAAGAGGAAGACCACGGTGTGCTGAGACAGGTGGACAGCCTCACCTCTAGGTGGCACTAAATCCCACAGACTGCTCCTTTAAGTTTACACTGTTAAACTTTATTCAGCGTCAACATGAGAGCAGGATCATTACTCAGAATTTCTTCACAGTCACTGAAAACAAATTATTTCATTTTTTATTACATTTAGTTGCCTTTTGTCTAAACAAAGATGGTCTACAGGAAGTAAGCATTAGTTTGCTGTGTTTACATATTTGTTATAAATCATCAGTGTGTTTCACACCACAGAGAACATTTAGCCTCCAAACTGAGCTGCACACTGTAAAGGAGTCAAATGCCTTGATTTTTACGTTAAGAAGCTGTGGACACTGAAGACACCTCTGTCTTTGAAGAAACTTCAGACGATTCTTCCATTTTCCTGCCAAAGACCGTCTCCATGATGCAGGCATTAAACTGAGGAGACAAACAACAGTAATCAGGTCTGATTTCATTGTTTCTGACAAACCTCTAAACATCTTTGAAACTCAAAGCTGAAGTTCATCTGACAGGATGAGACATTTATGTGTTCAAATCCTTCATGTCCATTTTGAGTAGAGGTGCAGAGAGGCGGGAGATTCAGGTTTTACCGCATCGATAACTCGAGTTAAAGTGGTGTGCTGAGGCAGCAAACTGTTCATACAGATCACAGGGATGAAACACTGGTGAAGTGAATGAAGCTGTTGTTGTTCACGGTGAAGCACAGGCCTGGTGGCTGACTAAATAACATCCTTCTTTCTGATATCAAAAGCAGCTTTAGCTTCAGTGCTGATTTTAGAAGACGGACAGTTTCAGTACCATAAGGAGTTCTATCGTGATACTGTGTGCGTAGCTTGTACTTAGTGATGGACCAGAAGCAGAGCTTGGAGCCTCTCACACGTTTTGGCACCGTTCTGATTAAGTTCTTTGATGAAAATGTTATTGTAAGTCAAATGTTCTTTAGTTTTAGTCAGTCACTGAATTTTCAGTCTCAATCATTGTTCATTTTTATGTCCTTTAAGCATTCTGTGGCTTCAGCTGTCGCCGTGGTTACAGCTGTCATCTATCATATGGTCATCATATGGTCAGTGGAAAGGACACAGTGTCCATACAACAGATGAATGACTGTCCTCAGTTCATCCAGTTCTCATTATCAGAACAGCTACCTGTTCTCTGTTCACTGTCTGGCTTTATCTTCAGAGGAGAAGCTAACCGCAGGAAAACGTGGAGAAGTATCTTTCGTCGACATGAATCCTGAACTGATTCGTTGCTCCTGATGGCAACATGGAAAATTGCCGATTATCGAATGTGGACTGTAGATGAGTTCAGTTAAGATTATTATTATTAACGGCAGCACTCAAACACATCCCTCAGCTCCCGGTCAACAGATACAGAAAAACAGGAGATCACAGTAACACTGTACTCACCAGTTCATTTGTCTGCTCGTCTGTCTTCACATTGTTTCATTTTTACACATCAATGACATTTTTTAAAAATGTCTTATTTTCACAGGTTACTTTTTATTTGGTTTTATTATCTTTTCCATTATGAAAACATTGTCGCAAATGAAAAGTCTTGTGCTAGTTTTTAGTTTTCCGGTTTTGCTCACCTGTTTGTTCATAAAGGCGTAAATGAGTGGGTTGTAAACACACGAGCTCTTGGAGAAAAATGCAGGGATTGTGACAAGCCGATAATCTTTGTTTTCATCTGAGGAGTAGGCGAAGTAAAGCGCTGCCAGAGCGTACGGGCCGTAGCAGGTGACGAAGGATCCCACCATGACGATGATCATCCTCGATACTTCCTTCTCCGCCTTCTGGGTGGAGATCGACTCCGTCTGCTGGGCTGCAACCTGAACACAAAAGAAACAAGAACAAGAGGGACAACTTCAACCAGACCAGAACACTGAACCAGAGCTTCAAACCAGAACCTCAAACTAGAACATCATCATTAAAAGCATCAACATTAATCACTCAATCTTTAATTATTATTATAATCCTAACCCCCTAACCTCTAATCCTAAACCCCTAACCCTAACCTCTAACCTCTAACCCTAACCCCTAATTCTAACCTCTAACCCTAACTTGATCCATGGTATCATGCTCTACGCTGATGGTTTTTTATGGGGAGAGAGCCATGAAAGCTGTACTAAGAACGGCCCATATGATTGATTCATGAATTGAATCAATTGTTGGTTGGTTGATTGTTTGGCTGATTGATTGATTGGTTGATTGATTGATTGATTGATTGACTGATTGATTGATTGATTGATTGTATGGTGGATTGATCAGGTGTTACACTCACAGCTCTCAGAGCACCCAGTAGCTGAGAGTAGGAGAAGATGATGATGCTGAGTGGAGCGATGAAGCAGGTCACCATCAGGAAGTTGGTGTAGCTGCTGCAGTTGAACTCCTCGCTGTGAGTGTACCAGTCGGGTCCACAGGAGCAGCCCAGACCTTCAGGGATGTACCTGGAAACCAATGACGACATGTTCTCCTGCTGATGTTTGAAACAGATTATGATGACCCATGGGTGCGTTACCTACCTGCTCCAGCCAAAGAAAGGTGGGATGGCACAGCTGATCCCCATGAACCAGGTGAAGGCGACGGCAGCCAGAGCGTGGTTACTGCCAAACTTGAAGGCTCCAAATGGTTTACAGATGACCAGGTATCTCTCGAAAGACAAGACCGCCAACGACCAGGATGTCACCAGTCCTAAAAACAACAGACGGCAAAGAAACATGAGACAGTCGGTAGTTTCCCCAGCGATAGTAATAATCTACCTGTGAAATCAGATATGACGATGTCTAGCTGTTGGTTGAATAAATCAGGTGATATCAACCTGTCGGGAATAAATCTCTACCTGCTATAGATCCCATGGCAGATTCCAGGGCACACATGGTGTGACCCAGGAAGAAGTAACCCTTCATGGTGGCGACGAACACTTGGCTGACAGAGAAGGTGACGAAGATGAATCCTGCTAAGGAAATGTTGACCAGGATGTAGTTGAGTGGGACGCGGAGCTTCTTGTACTTGAGCGTCACGAGGAGAACAAGAAGGTTTAAAGGAGTCCCGGCGAACAGGACGAAGCCCATGAAGACGGTCTGCAGGTGAAAAGCCCAGTGGGGGGCCAGGTAGTACTGGGGCCCCTCAAAGGGACTCACCTTAGAGATGTTTTCATATAGGTGGAAGTGTTTCCCCATGGTGACCCTGAGCTCTCTACCACACCTGATGACTTCAGCCTCTTTATATACTCTCCTAAACCTATTACACCAAAGATTTCCTCTGAACAGCTGCTTTGCTGTTTCTAAAGTCTCATTTTAGGATTAAGATCACCACATTTACCTTCAGTCTGAAGATGTTTCTGCACACAACACTTTAATCTGCTTACAGGAAGAATCAGCGTCCAATCAGGCTTCGATTGACTGGAGCCCTGATAACACGGAGTTTATGCTGTTTGAGTCTAAAAACATGTTCGGGTCAAAAACACACAGTTAGTTTAAAAAAAACACACAGTTAGGGTCAAAAAACACAGTCGGGGTTAAGAATCACAGTCAGGGTTAATAATCACAGTTGGTTAATAATCACAGGCAGGGTTAATAATCACAGTCGGTTAATAATCACAGTCAGAGTTAATAATCACAGTCGGTTAATAATCACAGTCAGGGTTAATAATCGCAGGCGGTTAATAATCACAGTCAGGGTTAATAATCACAGTCGGTTAATAATCACAGTCAGAGTTAATAATCACAGTCAGGGTTAATAATCACAGTCAGGGTTAATAATCGCAGTCAGGGTTAATAATCACAGTCAGGGTTAATAATCACAGTCGGTTAATAATCACAGTCAGAGTTAATAATCACAGTCAGGGTTAATAATCACAGTCAGGGTTAATAATCGCAGACGGTTAATAATCACAGTCAGGGTTAATAATCACAGTCAGGGTTAATAATCAGTCAGGGTTAATAATCACAGTAAGGGTTAATAATCGCAGGCGGTTAATGATCACAGTCAGGGTTAATAATCACAGTCAGGGTTAATAATCACAGTAAGGGTTAATAATCGCAGGCGGTTAATGATCACAGTCAGGGTTAATGATCACAGTCAGGGTTAATAATCGCAGGCGGTTAATAATCACAGTCAGGGTTAATAATCACAGTCAGGGTTAATAATCACAGTCAGGGTTAATAATCACAGTCAGGGTTAATAATCGCAGTCGGTTAATAATCACAGTCAGGGTTAATAATCACAGTCAGGGTTAATAATCGCAGGCGGTTAATGATCACAGTCAGGGTTAATAATCACAGTCAGGGTTAATAATCACAGTCAGGGTTAATAATCACAGTCAGGGTTAATAATCGCAGTCGGTTAATAATCACAGTCAGGGTTAATAATCACAGTCAGGGTTAATAATCGCAGGCGGTTAATGATCACAGTCAGGGTTAATAATCACAGTCAGGGTTAATAATCACAGTCAGGGTTAATGATCACAGTCAGGGTTAATAATCACAGTCAGGGTTAATAATCGCAGTCGGTTAATAATCACAGTCAGGGTTAATAATCGCAGGCGGTTAATAATCACAGCTTGTATTTGAGCCTGTTTGTCTTCGACTATGGGAACCTGACAGAGAATAAAACAGTTCATCTCTGTTAACAAGCACTAACATACAGTCATTACTAGTAAAGGTGTAAAGTAATAAAGTGATTCCACCTTATGAAGCTTCTCTGTCTGAGAACAGTAAAGAAGTCAATCATCCTTTTTATACGTGACTTCTTTTTCTACTGTGTTTCACCCAGAATACGTTTTGTGTGGTTGAAAATGAAAAATGAAAGGAAGCAGCAGACGAGTAGAAATCTGCTGTTGATGTTTCATTAACTGGATCTGTTCATTTGTCTCATGCAAACAGTTCAAATGATTCAGTAATCAGCTGCTGGTTAATTATCTCTCATTAATCCAGTCTTCATAATACAGTTAAACTATTAACCCTTTAACCCTTTAACCACCATGTCATTAACCAATGAAACTACAGAGGGAAACCTTTAATTAACCAATGAAACCACAACTGACTGGTTAATCATATTTAACACATTTATGTTGAGATTAACTTTAAAAGAAGACTGACCACAGTCTGTAACAGAAACAGAATAAATACATGTGAAGATGCAGAGACGTGTGATTGTGACTTCAGTCTGTTTCAGATTCACTCCTCAAATCTGATGTTTGTGTGATCGACTGTAAAGGACCGGTTCACCTTGAACAAGAGTTTAACACGGCAATATTTAGCATTCCTGGTTCCATGTGAACGGTCTGTTGGCGATGAAACTCAGCAGCAGCTGGTCTGCACATAAAAATCCAATAAGAACCTTTGAGTTTTCAGTGCGTGCGACTTCTAATCCAGATATTTCAGTTTTACTTGCGCAGGTCGTCATCCTCAATCCTCCAAATCCTCAACATTGTCACAAAATCAGATTAGAGACCACAACTCCCACTAAACTGGTCTAAAGTGGTCTGAAATGACGAAGGATTACCCTAATCTGAGGACTAGGATCAAGACGTAAATCTCTGCTGCTTTTTTAAAAACCCTCCTCTCCTCTGTCCGTCCGTCACTTCATCTTCAGGGAAGCAGAGCTGAAGGAGGAGTCACAGCAACAAATAGAAAGGTGTGTTTGTGAATTAATTTCCAATCATCTCGTCAGCAGAATTCCTCGACTGGAAACAGTCTTTGTGTTTGTGTTTGCTTTCAACGGGAACTCTGAGAAGAGACAGCACTGATGCTGAAGCAGCTGGATGAAGTTTTGATAGAAAACCAACAATAACTGATTCCATCTTCAGAGCTGGGGCTGTATCATAACCAGGCTGTGGTTTCGTGGAGCATGGGTATGATACGGCCTCAGTTTGGAGGTGATTCACTGCAGCTTGGAGCTCGAAGACCTTTCATAGTCTCTGTTTCTCTTTACATGTAGCTGATTTGACTTCTAAAACTAGCAGGTGCAGAATAATGAGTCATGTTTTCAGTGCATTTTTCTTATAGTTTTTAGGCAGAGTTACAGACACATTATGTGTCTACATGTGGACAGGTAAAGGACCAGCATGCACCTGTCAGATCAACTGTTAAACAATGTTCAATAAACTGCAAGACAACGTAAGAAGTGTACGCACAATAAAAGTTCATAAAATACTGTATTTTATGATATAACCTGTGTCATGATACTGACTGCTTGTTGTTCATTTATTTGTCCTCTACACTGTCACACACAAAGATTTTAGTCAGTTATCCCTCCAGTGCTCTGAAAGAAACCTGCCAGATCCCATTCAGAGAAGTGACACTTTTATATGGAGGTCTGTGTATTTGTCCATAAACAGTAGGATAAACTTCAAGGTTTTTTAATAGAGTTCTCGTATTTGACTATAAATAATAGGATAAAGTTTTGGAATTTTTGAATGGAATTTGTCTGTAGTCCCACCATCGTTGCAGGGCGGAACTAATGTTCCTGCCCGAGTTTCCTGCCGGGTGAGGATCGTGGTTGCACGCGGGAAGCCAGTGCGAGATGGCGGTCGACACACAGACCGTTTAGGACTCTTTCAGATCCGCCGTGTTGGTCGACTTTCTGCCTTAACGCATCCCTACGTCTGATCCGAGCTATGGAGGGGGGCAAACCGAACCTGGCCCTGGTTTACCAGGCCGTCCAGGCCCTGTACCACGACCCGGACCCGGCCGGGAAGGAGCGAGCCTCGGTGTGGCTCGGAGAGCTCCAAAGATCGGTAAGAAAATGGGAGAGGCCGGGGACCGGAGCGGGAGCGGCGGTGCGGAGGACGGAGGGATCTGAGGTGGTCTCCATGTGGTCTGTTTGGACCGGGTTCAGGTTGGACTGGTTCAGTTCGGACAGGTGAGGGGAAGTGCGCAGTCTCAGAGCAGCTTCAGGAAGCCGTTAGCATCATAGCTAAGCTAGCTAAATGAATGGATATAAACACGAAGCGTTAGCTGTAGTTTAACTTCAGCAGCGGCCCGCCGGCAGCTCCGAACTCCGGCTCAGGCGCGGCGTTTTTCTCCTTGTTGGCTGAAACGGTCCGATTCAGACGGAGATCCGGGGTTTCGGTCTCAGAGGATTTCCGTAGGCCCGGACTGCTGCATAGCTAGCTCTGTTAGCATGTTAGCATCGTGGGTCGGGGAGCTGCTGTAGTCAACTTTGGTCCCTGCCCAACTTGAACTAGTCCCAGAGGTAAAGTTAGTGTCCTGTGGTTAACGGGCAGGTTTAGCCTGGACCGGACTGGGCCGGCTCAGACCACATCAGAGGGAGAAGAGATGTTTGAAGCGTGACTCACGTTACCACTGTTATTGTGATGAAGATGATGGTGATGGCGACATTGATGAAGAATATTCAGACAGGCGTCCTCACGTTGACACTGTGGTGGACGGAGCGAGCTGAGTCCTGCATTTCGTAGTGTGGCATAAGCCCGGACCGGGACCGGGACCGGCCCGTTCACACTGCCGTGTGTTTCTATGTGATCAGCTGTAGATCAGGACTCCTGGTCAGACCTGGACCCCCTGATCACCAGGTCTGAACTAAACCACAGATGGCTGGTCCCCTGCAGGCTGAGCTGCTGTTAGAAACAGCATCTACCTGTGAACAGGTGAACCTGTTGTGGGCGGGGCCAGGTGTCTGAGGTCAGATAGATGGATGCCGTTTGTTATGAATCGGTGCTGTTCAGATAACGATCGATTGATTGAAGAGGAAGCGCTGCATGACAGGATGAAGCTGGTTGGTCACGTGGTTTCCTGCGGCGATTGAGGGGCTGCTCAGGTGTAAGCAGGCGTGTCATGACATCACTTCCTGTCCTGCAGATGTATGCGTGGGAGATCTCCGACCAGCTGCTGCAGCTCAAACAGGACGTGGAGTCGTGCTACTTTGCTGCTCAGACGATGAAGATGAAGATCCAAACGTCGTTCTACGAGCTTCCACCTGAGACCCACAATGCACTGCGAGACTCGCTGCTGACCCACATCCAGAACCTCAAAGACCTGTCACCCATCATCGTCACACAGGTAACATGTCTGAACCCGACCACCTGTAAGCCAGAACCAGGTCCACCCTGAGTCCAGGTCTGAGACCGGGTGAGGAGAACTGAGTTATCTGGATCAGAGGCTGATGGCTTCACCTCAGTCTGGATCTCTCGGTTCTACATACGAGGCGCTCTCTGTCATGAAGGTGTAACCACCAGATCACGTTAATGTCTGAGGGCACGTTCACATCTACACTCTGTCACTGAGGGGTGGGGTTAACCACGTATGGGTGGGGTCACCCTAAAACCTCCTGGTCCTGATCCAGCCGAGTGTCAAAGAACCCGTTCATCTGTTAGAAGAACCAAAAGGTCCAGATACAAGTGAAGGCATCAGCTGGGCCATGCTGATGTAACTGTAACGTAACTGTAACAGTGTTAGATTGGCAGACTGGTGTTTGGCTCCGTCAGTCTGTAACTGTTCTTTGTGTCGTAACAGCAGACTCGTGTTTGACAGCCTGAAGAGTGTCGACACTCGCAGCAGTTCCTCATGTGAACTGAACAAACTTCAGACTCTCGTTGTGTCTGATCAGTCTGAAGTTAAAGAATCTGAAATCCCAGTTAAACCATCTGTCTCCAGTCATTCAGAGTTGGAGTTAAAACCTTCTACTGTTGATCTTGTGTGATCTCTGAACGTCTGTCATTAGTGTAAAGAAACTCTCGGGTTTAATATGGCTGAGGTTTGCAACAGACACAGAAAGTTTTAAGCTGTGACTTTTCAGGAAGGAGGTTTCCAGCTGCTGTAGTTTTTATGTATGCAGTAGATTAAGTGTGTTGTTTCTTCACGGACAGCTGACAGAGAACTTAAATCACTCTATTGGCCTCATTCTGAATCCTGTGCTAATATTTTTGGTCTTTTCTGTCCCAGCTGGCTTTAGCCATCGCAGATCTTGCTCTTCAGATGGCCTCGTGGAAAGGATGTGTTCACACGCTCATAGAAAAGTAAGAATTCACACAAACATCAGAACCATTTTACACACTGGACGTGTTGACTGTAGACAGACTATGCTACGACTACAAACTACAAATATGGCTGCCAGACCAGTCGGCAGATAACAGTTCTATTTTTGTTTGGTTCCACAAATATTTCAGTTCACTTGACAGACAGACGTGTCTTTAACAGCCAGGTTAGGGTTATCTTCTCCTCTGATGCTCTGACTCACCTGTCCATGTCTCCGCCGCCTCCCAGGTACAACAATGACATCAGCTCCATGCCCTTCCTCATAGAGATCCTCACTGTGCTGCCGGAGGAAGTTCACAGTCGATCTCTACGAATCGGAGCAAATCGTAGGACAGAAATCATCGAGGACCTGGCTTATTACTCCAGCACTGTGGTCACTCTGCTGGTCTGTGCTGTGCCTCTGTTACCTCTGTGTTCAAATGTAAAGCTGTGGGTGGCTGGATGGACAGATGATAGATGGACGGATGGATGGACGGATAGATGGACGGATGGATAGATAGATGGACAGATAGATAGATAGATAGATAGATAGATAGATGGACAGATGCATGGATGGACAGATAGATGGACGAATAGATGGATTAGACAGCATAAATAATGTAAATACACAGTAAGGAAACAGTAACACTCAAACACATATCTTATATATACATTTAGATATGTTTTCTATATATTTGAATATAAAGCTTTAAATATATTTTCTGTATAAACATCGATGCTCCTTATTCTCGCTGCCCTCACACCCTAACCCTAACCCTTCTGTCAGTGCTGCTCAGTCTGGACAGTCTGAGGACTGTTAGTTGGACAGTGTGACATCTCTGTGACTCCTTTCATGTAACGAAATTCAGATTTGTGTAGATCAGTGTTTCCTGGTCCTGGTCCTGGTCCTGGTCCTGGTCCGGAGCTTCACTGCCCTGCAGGTTTGAAATGTTTCCAGCTCCAACACCCGGTTCAAATGAGTGGATCGCTGTCAGGCTTCAGCAGAGATGGATGACAAGCTGATGATGTGGGTGTGTTGGAGCAGGAAACGTCTAAAACCTGCAGGGCAGTGGAGCTCCGGACCTGGTTTTGGAAATGCTGATGTAGAGAATTGATCCAGCAGGACTTTGCTATTTTCATCTTTAGTATTTCTCTTTTTCTACATGTTTTAAACTCTCACTCACGAGTCTGACCTTTGGCTCTCCTCGATAGCTGCTGAACAAAGGTTACAAGTTTGATCACATTTATATTTGCGCTGAACATTACAGTTAAAAAGGCCGTATTTATTCCCCAGTTAGTGAAAACTGCTGTTGTGTTTTATGTGATTATTTTGGGTGTCCGATTTCTCGATCACCATCCTGACTGTTTCTGATCGTGCCTCTCTGTAGATGACGTGGCGTCATGCTGTTTTGATCTGATTTGATTTTAGACGACGTGTGTGGAGAAAACAGGCAACGATGAAAAGATGTTCATCAAGGTGTTTCGCTGTTTGGGCAGCTGGTTCAACTTGGGAGTCCTCGACAGTAACTTTATGGCCAGTAACCAGCTGCTCATGGTCCTCTTCCAAGTCCTGGTAAGAGTCACATTTTACGGTTTACACTTGTTTAACAGGTTTACAGGGGCGTCTGCTGCAGCATCATTTCAAATGGAAATCACTGAAAGATCCTCAGTATGACAACAGACTGACATAAATAACAAATACATAATGTTCTGGTGTTTCCTGATGTTCCCCATCACGTTCTCCTGCCTCCACAGCAGAGGGATGAAACCTCAACCAACCTACACGAGGCGGCGTCAGACTGCGTCTGTTCTGCTCTCTATGCCATAGAGAACGTGGACACCAATATGGCATTGGCTCTGCAGCTTTTCCAGGGTGTCCTGACGCTGGAGACGGCCTATCACATGGCTGTGGCCCGAGAAGACCTTGACAAGTGAGTGAGGACCCACAGGAAACTGACTCTGATTGGGGTGTTCAGTGTAGAAGCGGAGTCATCAGTCTCATCTCTGTTTGACTTTTGTTCTCAGAGTGCTGAACTACTGCAGGATCTTCACCGAACTCTGCGAGACATTTTTAGAGTCAACAGTCAGGAATCCAGGTCAGGGTATGGGAGACCTGAGGACACTGGAGCTTCTGCTGATCTGTGCAGGACACCCTCAGTACGAGGTACAACAATAACACAACACCCTCAGTACGAGGTACAACAATAACACAACACCCTCAGTACGAGGTACAACAATAACACAACACCCTCAGTACGAGGTACAACAATAACACAACACCCTCAGTACGAGGTACAACAATAAGCATGACACCCTCAGTACGAGGAACAACAATAACACAACACCCTCAGTACGAGGTACAACAATAACACAACACCCTCAGTACGAGGTACAACAATAAGCATGACACCCTCAGTACGAGGAACAACAATAAGCATGTCACCCTCAGTACGAGGTACAACAATAACACAACACCCTCAGTACGAGGTACAACAATAACACAACACCCTCAGTACGAGGTACAACAATAAGCATGACACCCTCAGTACGAGGTACAACAATAAGCATGTCACCCTCAGTACGAGGTACAACAATAACACAACACCCTCAGTACATTATTACCAACAGTAACTGCAGAACACAATATGAAAACACTGTGTCTCTGTGTTCTGGTCTCGGTTTTGATCCAGGTGGTGGAGATCTCCTTTAACTTCTGGTACCGTCTTGGAGAACATCTGTATAAAATGAACGATGCAGCGCTTCACGCCATCTTCAGACCATACATCCAGAGACTTCTGCACTGTTTGGCCCGACACTGTCAGCTCGATCCAGACCACGTAAGTCACCTGATCTGGTCTGCAAAGAACCGCAGCTGATGAATCCTGAAGCAGGACTTGGTGTGGTTTTAGGTGGATACTTTGATCTGAAACCATGGAAACTTGGTGGGTTCATCAGATGCTGCTTAACGATGTTCAGGGACCATCAGCTTGTTTAACTTCCGGTTCGAATGTAAACCCACTGACAGTCATCAGTGTAAACGAGGCAGAAACAACTGGCACCAGTTTGACGTTGTTTTTACCCGACAGGAGGGAATCCCAGAGGACACCGACGACTTTGGGGAGTTCAGGATGAGAGTCTCTGACCTCGTTAAAGACGTCATTTTTCTCGTCGGATCCATGGAGTGTTTCTCTCAGGTGACAGCAGAAGGATCTTTTTCTGTTTGGAGAACCTGTCAACGGGTTCTCTTCTGAAGTGTTCTCCTGTTTGCTCTGCTATATTCTACATTAACGACATTCTGTTTGTTCTCAGTTATATTCTACGTTAAAAGAAGGGAACCCCTCCTGGGAGGTGACGGAGGCCGTTCTCTTCATCATGGCTGCGATCGCTAAAAGTGTCGATCCGTGAGTATCTGAAGAGTCACTTGATCGGGAAGCTGTGAGGAAACACAAACATGAGACGTGTCATCAGTTATCATTCTGATATGTTCTTCTCCTTAGACACGACAAAATCATTCATGAAATCATGTCAGGGAAACCTCGGTCTGCATTGTCTTTCAGAGAGAACAACCCGACACTGTCGGAGGTGCTGCAGCAGGTAGTTTTACTTCCAGAGAGCGTCCACATGGCGGTCCGTTACACGAGCATTGAGCTGGTCGGAGAGATGAGCGAGGTCGTGGACAGAAACCCAAGATTCCTCGGTATGATACCGTGATTGGTCCACACTGGGGCTTTAATGGTGTGAATCAGACCTGTGTGTTTCTTCCAGCTTTCACTGACTAAAAACATCATTTTAATGGTTCCCAGGTGTGTGTGTGTGTGTGTCTGTGTGTCTCTGTGTGTGTGTGTGTGTGTGTGTGTGTGTGTGTGTGTGTGTGTGTGTGTGTGTGTGTGTGTCTGTGTCTGTGTCTGTGTCTGTGTCTGTGTCTGTGTCTGTGTGTGTGTGTGTGTGTGTGTCTGTGTCTGTGTCTGTGTCTGTGTCTGTGTCTGTGTCTGTGTCTGTGTCTGTGTCTGTGTCTGTGTGTGTGTGTGTGTGTGTGTGTGTGTGTGTGTGTGTGTGTGTGTCTGTGTGTCTGTGTGTCTGTGTGTGTGTGTGTGTGTGTCTGTGTGTCTGTGTGTGTGTGTGTGTGTGTGTCTGTGTCTGTGTCTGTGTCTGTGTCTGTGTCTGTGTCTGTGTCTGTGTCTGTGTGTGTGTGTGTGTGTGTGTCTGTGTGTCTGTGTGTGTGTGTGTGTGTGTGTGCGTGTGTGTGTGTCAGTCACCTGTCTACTATCAGCACTCTGACTCTCATTTTGAAAAGCCTGACTCTGCCCTTCCTGTCGGTCAGACCCGGTGTTGAACTACCTGATGAAAGGTCTCAGAGAGAAACCTCTGGCGTCTGCAGCAGCGAAGGCGATCCACAACATCTGCTCAGTGTGCAGAGACCACATGGCCCAGCACTTCCAGGGTCTGCTGGACATCGCCCGCTCCCTCGACTCCTTCGCCCTGTCCACCGAGGCCGCCGTCGGCCTGCTCAAAGGTAGGCTACCTCTGCACCTGTGGGGTTACATCAGGGGTGTCAAACTCAATCAAAGAAAGGGCCAAAATTTAAAACACAGTCTAAGTCGCGGGCCAAACAGGCTCAACATTTAGTGAAGAGTCTAAAAGTTGAAGTGTCGCTATAACAGCGCTGACGATGATGCATTGATCCGCTGATCGGTGTGTCATTATACCTACGGGAGGAGGGGCTGCTGCACGGGTCTGAACTAGCATGCCAGCTGTTCAGTGCATTGTGGCATTGTGCTGCTTACCGACGGGCCTTTGTTAATAGTCACATGAAATTATCTCGCCAGCTACACATTTTTGGGATGGGTAGCACGGTGCCAGTAGCAGCATGAGGTCGCTATGACTACTGTCAACAGAGGAGAGGGTGTTTATGGGTCCTGTATTGATTGACGCGCCAAAACACGAGCAGAGCATTCTGGGATATTAGCGGTACATGCGCTGTATAATACCGGCGGGCCAGCTCTAGTAGTCATTTGGTATTGCCTCGCGGGCCAAATATAATTACTCTGCGGGCCATATTTGGCCCGCGGGCCAGAGTTTGACACCTATGGGTTACATCATCAGTCAGTACACCTGGATTTCATTCATTCAGCTTGTCAGCAGCTCAGTCAGTTCAACTCTGAGAGCTCAGTGGCCTCACACACTGCCACCACCTGTGAGGTCATTTTATTTACCTGTACAGGGACAGTTCTGATCCAGAGGTCTGTTTATTTACCTGTACAGGTACAGTTCTGATCCAGAGGTCTGTTTATTTACCTGTACAGGTACAGTTCTGATCCAGAGGTCTGTTTATTTACCTGTACAGGGACAGTTCTGATCCAGAGGTCTGTTTATTTACCTGTGCAGGTACAGTTCTGATCCAGAAGTCTGTTTATTTACCTGTACAGGTACAGCTCTAATCCAGAAGTCTGTTTATTTACCTGTTCTGTTTACCTGTACAGGTACAGCTCTGGTGCTGGCTCGTCTTCCTCTGGAGAAGATCGCCGAGTGTCTCAGTGACCTCTGTGCTGTTCAGGTCGTGGCTCTAAAAAAGGTGAGTCTGTGTTTTTTAATGTTTGTGGAAACTTGACAGGAATTCAATAAAAATGTTCAAACTAAAACCAGTTTGGTTTTTTTTAGCTTCTGGCTGAAGAATCTACAAACGGTAAATCAGCTGATCCCACCGTGTGGCTGGACAGACTGGCTGTTATATTCAGGTGAGTCTCCCTGTTGCCTTACCTGTTGTCAAATATTATTCAAACTTTATTTAAAGTCGGAAGTCTGGACAGACACATTCATACATTTTGTTTTTCCTTCAGACACACAAACCCCATCGTAGAGAACGGACAGACTCACCCCTGTCAGAAAGTTATCCAAGAGGTAACACACCTGAACTCACCTCGTGTCACCTGAGATTTACCTGGAAGACTCATTGGAATAGTTACACATAAAAAGTATTTTATTGATAAATACCCTTAATCATGTGCTCTACCTGTAGATCAGGTCATGTTCAGTTTTAGCTGATATGATGTCCTATTGTCTTATCTTACCAGCATCGTGTGATGCAATTCAGGAAATATGTTTTATTAACATATTTTACCTGTATGATTCCACCTGTGGGTCAGTTTGAAGTATTGATATGTCTTAACTGTGTCATGTGACTCCCCTGTAGATCTGGCCGGTGCTGTCTGAGACTCTGAACACTCATCAGGCTGATAACAGGATCGTGGAGCGATGCTGTCGCTGTCTCAGGTTTGCTGTACGATGTGTCGGGAAAGGCTCCGCCTCCCTGCTGCAGCCACTTGTCACTCAGGTGAGACACACCTGGACTGACAATTTATTTTTCAGATGTGTATTGATTGATGAGTGATCAGTCCTATTGATCAGTTGATCGGTCTCATCTCCTCTGACAGTTCAGGTGTTAAAAGCACAAACATACACCCAGCAGGTGTGCTGAAATAAGAATGAGTACTTCATCTACCTGTTGTCATGTTAACACACCTGTTCATTGATTTTCTGATTGGGTGCGTGTCGTCATCAGATGGTGAGTGTGTACCAGGTGTATCCACACTCCTGCTTCCTGTACCTGGGCAGCATCTTGGTGGACGAGTACGGCATGGAGGAAGGCTGCAGACAGGGACTTCTTGACATGTTACAGGTAAACGCACACCTGTAGACCAGGTAAACCTGTCAACATGGCGGTGATGATGATGTCCTCCTTCCTCCCTTCTACAGGCTCTATGTATGCCCACCTTCCAGCTGCTGGAGCAACAGAATGGTCTGAGAAACCATCCCGACACCGTAGACGACCTGTTCAGACTGGCCACCAGGTGAGTCTGCAGGTTCATATCCTAAACAGACGGAGTACATCTACTGAACTACCTGAATTCTAAATAATAACTAGAACTAGTTTTCAGATTGGCTGTTAAGGTCGCTACTTCAGAGTGCAGCCAACAGATGACATGACTATCCATTTCGTTGTGACAGGTCACATGACTACCGTATAAAACTGTAACATTAGCTTTGTGGCTGCTGTGACGTTAGCTTTGTGGCTAACAGCGGAGCTGAGCGGACTAGAAACATCTGCTACTGAGTCCTGTCTGAGGCTCGTCCTATTTACTGGAAGATGACGGGATTATGGGATTGTGATGACTGTTCCAGATATTGGTTACACCCTCAGGAGTTGTCAGGGAAACGGAGTGTTTTGGTTGAAAACATGAAAATACAGAGAACGGTCGTAGTTTATCTGTGGCAGGTGATCCTGGTGTCAGAGGGACGACCGCCTTCCAGGCGTCCATTATCAGGAATTAACAGTCTGGCCCCCCATCATCCATTACATCCTGATGATGGACACCCGGTTGGACATTATCCCTTCCACAAAGCGTCTCTCTGTCTCCTCAGGTTTGTCCAGAGGAGTCCCGTCACTTTACTGAGCAGCAGCATCATTGTCCACATCATCCAGTGCGCCATCGCTGCCACCTCATTGGACCACCGAGACGCCAACTGCAGCGTAATGAAGTTTGTTCGAGACCTCATCCACACCGGAGTCGCCAATGATGTGAGTCTCTGTCTGTGTATCAGGAACATGATGTCTGTCCTCTGTCTGTGTATCAGGAACATGTTGTCTGTCCTCTGTCTGTGTATCAGGAACATGTCTGTCCTCTGTCTGTGTATCAGGAACATGATGTCTGTCCTCTGTCTGTGTATCAGGAACATGTCTGTCCTCTGTCTGTGTATCAGGAACATGATGTCTGTCCTCTGTGTATCAGGAACATGATGTCTGTCCTCTGTCTGTGTATCAGGAACATGATGTCTGTCCTCTGTCTGTGTATCAGGAACATGATGTCTGTCCTCTGTCTGTGTATCAGGAACATGATGTCTGTCCTCTGTCTGTGTATCAGGAACATGATGTCTGTCCTCTGTCTGTGTATCAGGAACATGATGTCTGTCCTCTGTCTGTGTATCAGGAACATGATGTCTGTCCTCTGTCTGTGTATCAGGAACATGATGTCTGTCCTCTGTCTGTGAATCAGGAACATGATGTCTGTCCTCTGTCTGTGAATCAGGAACATGATGTCTGTCCTCTGTCTGTGAATCAGGAACATGATGTCTGTCCTCTGTCTGTGAATCAGGAACATGTCTGTCCTCTGTCTGTGAATCAGGAACATGTCTGTCCTCTGTCTGTGAATCAGGAACATGTCTGTCCTCTGTCTGTGTATCAGGAACATGTTGTCTGTCCTCTGTCTGTATCAGGAACATGATGTCTGTCCTCTGTCTGTGTATCAGGAACATGATGTCTGTCCTCTGTCTGTGTATCAGGAACATGTCTGTCCTCTGTCTGTGTATCAGGAGCATGTCTGTCCTCTGTCTGTATCAGGAACATGATGTCTGTCCTCTGTCTGTGTATCAGGAACATGATGTCTGTCCTCTGTCTGTGTATCAGGAACATGTCTGTCCTCTGTCTGTGTATCAGGAACATGATGTCTGTCCTCTGTCTGTGAATCAGGAACATGTCTGTCCTCTGTCTGTGTATCAGGAGCATGATGTCTGTCCTCTGTCTGTGAATCAGGAACATGTCTGTCCTCTGTCTGTGTATCAGGAACATGATGTCTGTCCTCTGTCTGTGTATCAGGAACATGATGTCTGTCCTCTGTCTGTGTATCAGGAGCATGATGTCTGTCCTCTGTCTGTGTATCAGGAGCATGATGTCTGTCCTCTGTCTGTGAATCAGGAACATGTCTGTCCTCTGTCTGTGAATCAGGAACATGTTGTCTGTCCTCTGTCTGTGTATCAGGAGCATGATGTCTGTCCTCTGTCTGTATCAGGAACATGATGTCTGTCCTCTGTCTGTGTATCAGGAACATGTTGTCTGTCCTCTGTCTGTGTATCAGGAACATGATGTCTGTCCTCTGTCTGTATCAGGAACATGATGTCTGTCCTCTGTCTGTGTATCAGGAACATGTCTGTCCTCTGTCTGTGTATCAGGAACATGATGTCTGTCCTCTGTCTGTGTATCAGGAACATGATGTCTGTCCTCTGTCTGTGAATCAGGAACATGTCTGTCCTCTGTCTGTGTATCAGGAGCATGATGTCTGTCCTCTGTCTGTGTATCAGGAACATGTCTGTCCTCTGTCTGTGTATCAGGAGCATGATGTCTGTCCTCTGTCTGTATCAGGAACATGATGTCTGTCCTCTGTCTGTGTATCAGGAGCATGATGTCTGTCCTCTGTCTGTATCAGGAACATGATGTCTGTCCTCTGTCTGTGTATCAGGAACATGTCTGTCCTCTGTCTGTGTATCAGGAGCATGATGTCTGTCCTCTGTCTGTGTATCAGGAACATGATGTCTGTCCTCTGTCTGTGTATCAGGAACATGATGTCTGTCCTCTGTCTGTGAATCAGGAACATGATGTCTGTCCTCTGTCTGTGTATCAGGAACATGATGTCTGTCCTCTGTCTGTGTATCAGGAACATGATGTCTGTCCTCTGTCTGTGTATCAGGAACATGTCTGTCCTCTGTCTGTGTATCAGGAGCATGATGTCTGTCCTCTGTCTGTGTATCAGGAACATGTCTGTCCTCTGTCTGTGTATCAGGAACATGATGTCTGTCCTCTGTCTGTGTATCAGGAACATGTCTGTCCTCTGTCTGTGTATCAGGAACATGATGTCTGTCCTCTGTCTCTCCAGCACGAGGAGGACTTTGAGGTGAGGAAGCAGCTGATTGGTCAGGCCATGGAGCAGCACGGTCAGCAGCTCGTCACTCAGCTGATGCACTCGTGTTGTTTCTGCCTGCCCCCGTACACGCTGCCGGACGTGGCCGAGGTGCTGTGGGAAGTCATGGTGTTTGACAGACCTGTGAGTAGAACCACTAACAGCCGGTCAGGTGTGTCACACCCCGTCCCTCAGGTGCTGATGGTCAAACTCTGTCTTCTGCTTCAGACGTTCTGTCGCTGGTTAGAAAACGCTCTGAAAGGCTTACCGAAGGAGACGTCAGGAGGAGCCGTGACTGTCACTCACAAACAGCTGACTGACTTCCACAAACAGGTCACCCGGTGAGACGCCTGCACCTACAGCGACACGCACTATACCTGCACCTACAGCGACACGCACTACACCTGCAACTACAGCCACACGCACTACACCTGCAACTATACCTGCACCTACAGCCACACGCACTACACCAGCAACTATACCTGCACCTACAGGGACACGCACTACACCTGCAACTACAGCCACACGCACTACACCTGCAACTATACCTGCACCTACAGCCACACGCACTACACCTGCAACTATACCTGCACCTACAGCGACACGCACTACACCTGCAACTACAGCCACACGCACTACACCTGCAACTATACCTGCACCTACAGCCACACGCACTACACCTGCAACTATACCTGCACCTACAGCCACACGCACTACACCTCCAACTACAGCCACACGCACTACACCTGCCACTATACCTGCACCTACAGGGACACGCACTACACCTGCAACTACAGCCACACGCACTACACCTGCAACTATACCTGCACCTACAGGGACACGCACTACACCTGCAACTATACCTGCACCTACAGGGACACGCACTACACCTGCCACTATACCTGCACCTACAGGGACACGCACTACACCTGCAACTATACCTGCACCTACAGGGACACGCACTACACCTGCAACTATACCTGCACCTACAGGGACACGCACTACACCTGCAACTATACCTGCACCTACAGGGACACGCACTACACCTGCCACTATACCTGCACCTACAGCGACACGCACTACACCTGCAACTATACCTGCACCTACAGCGACACGCACTACACCTGCAACTATACCTGCAACTATACCTGCACCTACAGCGACACGCACTACACCTGCAGCTACAGCAACACGCACTACACCTGCACTCCACTCTGATCGTTCTAGACTGTGAGTAGAACACAGAGACCAGCTCAGACACACAGGTGTTGAGGAGCACGTGGAGCCACCAGCAAGGCGTTGAGGAGCACGTGGAGCCACCAGCAAGGCGTTGAATGAAATGAGGCATTCAGGGACATTTATAGCTGTCTGAAGCAACTGACAGATTTTGGTTGAGACATGTCATTCGAAATGTGGAACACAGAAACACTGGAGTCATCAAAACGAGTTCAGGTCTGTTCTGGAATCAAACGACGCCTGAGCTCACCTGAGTTTACCTGAACAGTAAACTACAACGGGGGGAATATTTCTCACAGTATCTGTAGCTAATTCAGCATGGATGAGTAAACAGGTTTGAACTCTGACACCTGCTGGAGTTCAACAAGTTTAATGTTTGATTGAGAAACTGACATTGAACTATATCTGTAACCATGGTAATAGCTGTTTGTATTCATGCTGGTCTTTGTTCTGCTCCGCAGCGCTGAGGAGTGTAAACAGGTGTGTTGGGCCATCAGAGAGTTCACCAGACTGTTCCGATAGCTGCAGCCCCCACACAACACCAGGTAACCGCTCACACGTGTTCCTCTGATACTGATCAAAAGACGAGACTTTTATTGAAATTGTAGCACCAGTGAAAACATTTTTGTAGTTTGATGTTGTGAGTTTGGTGAAATGTTTCTAATTAACTGTCTGTTTTCTTTCTTTCACATCATTCATAAACCAGGTTATTGTTACTTTTACATTCTCAACATAAAACCAAAGCTCTCACTAATTCGTGGTGTTTTTGTTCTCCAGGTTAAATCTTTTGTTGACCAACATTCAGAGGTGACGGCAAAAAGCTGCGACTGCAGACGTGGATCCAAAGGGACGAGATGAGGATGATGATGATGAAGATGGAGGACGGACTTTGAATGTGAAACAGGATGAATCACTCTGAAGGCCGGACGGAGTGAGGACTGATTGGACAGACTGAGGCCTCCGCCCCGACCCCTGACGTCACCTGACCTCACCTGCAGCAGGTGTCAGGTGGGCGTGGTCGGGTCAGGACGAGGAGGAGTTCACTGAGTGAACGATGTGATCAGTCCGGTTGGATCTTCATCAGTAATCAATCGAAGGATGTGCCTGGTCAACGGTTTTTAAGAGATTTATTTTTGGGACTTTGGTCGTGATGTTTTTTGTCCGTGCCATACAAAGAGCCAAAAGATTTCCCACGATGCTCTTGGCTGAGCGGCTGCCTGAGGAGGCGTAATGCTGGAGGATTTGGCGTCACCTTTGACCTTTTTAACTTTGGTTGAATTTTAGTTGTTTTTCCACAAAGTGAGACAGAGTGAACTCTGGGTAATGAGACGGAGAGACTGACACCATGACATCATCGGTGATGTAGCCTTGTTGTTAACAATAAAAAAACAACTGAACCAACAGCGAAGTCTCATTTAGTGTTAAAATCCTCACGCCTGACTTGTGTAACAAATTTGACCCACAGAGCCTGAACATGTCCCATCATAAACCTACCTGGACAAACGTGCACCTGCAGGTGTGAAATTAACCACACATGTATCATGTGGTCTCTTGTATAACTGAAACAGATGGATTGAAAACATTTCAGGTGAAGCAGAAATCACACCTTTGATTGGCTGACTGGTAAGTGTACAGTACAATTAGTGTAAACTAGTGTTTTTGTGTGTGCAACAAACTCGTCGCTGCCCCCAGTGGCTGAAGAAACTACAGTTTCATTGATTGATTGGTTTCCACCAGCTCCAGTCACACTGGAGGTTCTCCTGGTTCTGTCACAGAGGGCAGTGATGAGTCCTTCAGGTTTGGTGTCTCAGAGAGGTGAAGGCGGCGAAAGCAAATTTATTTATAAAGCACCATTCAGACACAAGACAATTCAAAGTGCTTTACATGGACATGAAACAATAAAAAGAAAACAAACATTAAAATTGAATGTTAAAGAAATAAAAGCACAAGCAAATGAATAGTTAAAGCTTAAGAGAAGATGCATTAAAAGACTAGGTGCATGTGGATGAATAGTTACAAATGAAAAGAAAGTTATGGAGCTCAATTATTGAAAAGCCACGGTAAACAGTAACGTTTTAAGACCTGATTTAAATGCACTGACAGTCCTAGCAGACCTCAGCTGTTCCACAGGTGGGGAGCATAGACACTAAGATCTGCTTCATCTTGCTTGGCTCAAATTCTGGGGACACTGAGACGAGCTGCAGCCTCTTCAGATCACAGACGTCGGATCTCAAAGTGGACAAATTCCATAACTGTCGGGACCAGAATTGTCTGATTTCACCTTTTGGATCAGAAACACCAGTAAAATGTTGGCAGCAGAGGAACAAAGACGTTAGAGGAAAGACGTAAAACAACAACCGCGGCATGACGGAATACTGCAGCGGCAATTATTGAAAGTCATCAGAAAAACAGTGACGTATCCTTTGAACGCCTAGAACCCCCCCAGTGTTCAGGGGCCGCTGGGGGTCCAGGGGCCCTGGATGTGGTGGCTCTGCAGGAGCCTCTGCAGCTCTTTGAACTGCTCCACTGTCTGGTCCTTCACGTCCGGATTTGAGATCTGCAGGCGGATGCTGTCTGTGGACCAACTGAGTTCTCCAGAAAACATCTCTGTCAGGATCCGGGCCACCACCGGAACCACCTGAGGACAACGGAAATTCAGGTTAGAACCAACCAAACAGAACCACAACAAGCTGTTTTAACATTAACCTAACAGGGACTTGTTGGTTGAATGGGGGGGTCTTTTTTATTTTTCCACAAAAAGCTCAAACTTGACGAACATTTTTGCTCCTTCACATAAAAACGACATAAATAATAATGATCATCTCTGAATCTGTAAATCTAACACAGACACACAAAACTCAGAGAGGCTGTCAGTCAGAACCACAGAGGATGAGGACGGGGGAGCGAAGAACATGTTTGTTTTGGCCTGAGATGCTGAGGTGAAATCATATCATCGTAACAGACCTGGACGATGATGAGCTTCTTCTCTTTGGGTTTTGTGTCGGGCCAGTCCTCCCCAAAGCAGAAGCAGATCTCAAAGGGGGGCGGGTTCTGAGCTTCACCCCTCTGGAACAGGATCAGGCCTGTGGACACATGGTGATTTCAACATGGATCAGAAGTGTGAAAAGAAGCCTTCAGAGTTCTCCAACAGCTCAGCCGGTCGTCACCTTGGAGGAAGTCGTTGAGGCTGAACACTTTGATCTTCTTCTCCCTCTCCATGGGGTTTGGTGGACCCTGTTCGGGCATGCCCGGTCCGGACCAGAACACCTTGCACTGACAGAGGCGAATGGCGTAGATATCCTGCTCCCAAATCTCCAGGATCAGTCCGCGGTCCATCACGTCCAGCAGGGCATCGGTGTAGAATCGCTGCTTTTGGTTCTGGATCTCGGACGTCCCCGGGAACAGAACCTGCTGCAGGGTAACGGGTCCAAACAGGTCCACCTGCTCCGGGGTTGGCTCCAGGTGTCCGTAGTACAACCGGCAGCCTTGAGGGTTACTGACGGTCAGAGAGCCCTTTTTCCGGCCCCGGTACTGGAACTTCAGGTCCAGATCTGTTACTGTGGCAACATGGAGGGGACAAACATATTAAATGTGTTGCTATGGAAACGCAGAGAGGACAGCTATCTGTTCCTACGGCAACCATATAATGATCAATATGGTTCTTATCAAACTGTGTTAATCACACAAGAACTCCTTCAGGATCAATGCTGCTGGTGAACTGCAACCTACCCCCCCCCCCCCGATTGATTGATTGTTAGTCCTGATGTTAGTCCTGATATTCGGATCTCGTGGACCCTTGCAGACCTCTTGTCATCTGAAACGCAGAAACACGTTCAGCCAGCAGCTCCCAGCTCGTACTCACATGGGACGCTGCTCAGCAGGTCGTATTCGCTGGGTTGATGGTTCTGAGGGTCCCCCTGGCTCTGGACGCCCCCCAAGCAGCTGGTCTCCATTGGGGCTGCCCCTGGGGGGGCAGAGGCAGATGGGGGTGGCAGAGAATTCAGGTCCTGGAGTCCTTCAGAGAGTCCGGCAGGATGGACGAAGCTCCCACCATCTGCCATTGCCGTCTGAGCCTGGAGGTCCGAGGTCACAGGAAGGTCCGAGGTCACGGGGAGGACTCTTTCTGCCAGCAGAGGTATCGGGATCACATGTGGATGTCCAAACGTCCCACTGGTGGACAAACTGAACCGATTCACCTCTGAATGAGCCGGGAAAGTGCTGAAGGAGGGGGGGTCACTGATCCTGGGGTCTGATGAGAAGTGACATCATCACATGACATGATGACGTGGATTATCATACATGCTGCTGATCATGTGACCAGAGCTCCATGTTTTACTCCTGCTGCTTGTGTCCAGACAGACCAACGTCTTCATCACTGAGCTGATGAAGACTGATGAAAGGTCTGTATGGTCTGTATGTGGTCTGTATGGTCTGTATCTAGTCTGTATGGTCTGTATGGTCTGTATGTGGTCTGTATGTGGTCTGTATGGTCTGTATGTGGTCTGTATGTGGTCTGTATGGTCTGCATGTGGTCTGTATGGTCTGTATCTGGTCTGTATGATCTGTATCTGGTCTGTATGGTCTGTATGGTCTGTATGTGGTCTGTATGGTCTGTATCTAGTCTGTATGTGGTCTGTATGGTCTGTATGGTCTGTATCTGGTCTGTATGGTCTGTATGTGGTCTGTATGGTCTGTATGGTCTGTATGTGGTCTGTATGTGGTCTGTATGTGGTCTGTATGGTCTGTATGTGGTCTGTATGTGGTCTGTATGGTCTGTATGGTCTGTATCTAGTCTGTATGTGGTCTGTATGTGGTCTGTATGGTCTGTATGTGGTCTGTATGGTCTGTATGTGGTCTGTATGTGGTCTGTATGGTCTGTATGGTCTGTATGTGGTCTGTATGTCTCCTTTCTTGTCACTTTGACTACTCAAAGCACTTTTACGTCCTCAATCACTCATTCACACACCGTTCATTATTATCATATCACCACATTGTTAATCTTTTAGTCACACTCCTGTTGTTAGTGCTGTAGTCACTGTTAGTATGGTGGTTACTGTTTGTGTTGTCTCTCTCTCTGTCTCTCTCTGTCTCTCTCTGTCTGTCTCTCTCTCTCTCTCTCTCTCTCTCTGTCTCTCTGTCTCTCTCTGTCTGTCTCTCTCTCTCTCTCTCTCTCTCTCTCTCTCTCTGTCTCCCTCTCTCTGTGTTTCACTCTCTCTGTCCAACCTCCACCCAACATGGACCCTGACAGAACCCCCCCCCCCAACCCTAACCCCACCCTCTGATCCTGGTTCTGTTCCAGGTTTCTTCCCATTAAAGGGGAGTTCTTCCTCCACTGGGTCCTAATCTAACCTCTGAGCTGCTCTGTGGGGATTCTTGAATCCTTCATGTTGAATTCCTGAATCTTTGGTCTCTCTCTTATTAAACAGTTTGGTCTGAGCTGCTCTTTATGGAAAGCGTCTGGAGATAATGCTGTTGGTGCTCTATAAATAAAGATTGATTGATTGATTGACCCCCGTCCTACTCACTGATGCTCAGATCCATCAGATTCGGCATCTGAGAAGAAAACACATGATGTCGTGTCAGTCAGCAGATCAACACGGGAACACGTTCTACGTGTGAATGTTCTTCCTCACCTCCTCGTCCTCCTCCTCCTCCTCAGCACCGTCTGAAACAGAAACAGTCAACCATCAAACCTGGACGTCCAGGTCAAAGGTCACGCTTTCACCACACTGTTCTAAACCATGTCTGACACCACCTCTAAAGGTCACGTGACCTCTGCCCGTCCACACGTCACACCTGGTCACATGGCACCAGGTGAGCCTCACCTGTGCTCCCGGGTTGCTCGCACACTTCGTAGATTTTGTACGGCTGGACCGGCGTCTCTTTGGTGCCGTCGTACTTCAGCTGGAACTCTCTGCTTTTATTCAGAGCACAGCGAAGGTTTGCTTTCCACTTGGCGGGGTCGGGTTCATCCACACCTTCCTGATATTTACCTGTCTCCAGAGCCCACGCCTGCAACACACACACACACACACACTCGCTGCACATTTAAAGGAACAGTTTCAAATTCTCTATAGTGTCACTTCTTTTCTTTCCCGCTCAAACTCCCGCTGCGATCAGGGGGAAGAACTCTGACCGCGTTCACACGTTATACCAGTCGTACCAATCAGCTTCTTTTGTTGGGTTACTTATGTTTGAACTGACTGACTTCACATGGCGCCAACGTAAATGTCAGCCGGTTTTATAACGTGGGCCAAAAGTCTTTTATTGTGATAGGGTGTCAGGAAGGATGGTTTCCGGTACCCCCGCCCCCAAAAAACAGGAAGCTGAACTCTGTTTCACTTTCAGGAGAAAAAGAACAAGTCAGTGTCTCACTGGGCAGAACGGTGGTGCGGTGGTCAAATCTGGATTTGAACCTGGAACCTTCCTGTGTAGATTCTCGTGTTTTCCTCGTGTTTGTGTGGGTTCTCTCTGGTTCTCCAGCTTCCTCCCACAGTTCAAACACATGCAGGTTAATTGGCAACTCAAAACTGCCTGTAGATGTGAGTGTGAGTGGTTGTCTGTCTCTGTGTGTCGGCCCTGTGATTGGCTGATCAGTCCAAGCCACCTGTAAAAGGGGAGTTTTTCCTGATAAATGAATGTAATGTAACATAACCAAACACAATAAACACCCTGTAACCCGTTAAAACTACAACGTCTTGTTTTTACACTTCACACCTCAAACACAACATGTTCGCCAGGAAGCTTTAACGGAGCTGGGAGCTAAGCTAGCTGCCCCCCCATTTCAGTTTATGTACTAATCTAAGATAGCGCCACCCCCGTTTCCGGTTTGTATGCCAAGTTAACTGGCTGTAGTTCTGAGTCTGTCGTAAAGACATGAGAGTCGAATGGAAACAATGTGATCAGAAAAATAGGATTTCACTAAATGCTGTACTGTTCCTTTAAGTATCACCCTGATGCTCATGTGACAGGAAGTGTCACAGTGAAAAAAACTTTTCTGTCAGTGGTTTAAAGTTTCACAAATGCTCAAGGAGGAAGTGACATCAGCAGCAGCCAATCAGCTCATCTGGAGTCGTGATCCAGAAACTGAAACTCTGAGAACAGAAAGTCACGGCTTCTTCTTCTCTGGTTTGATGCGTCAGTCTGAATGTAACCGACAGGTTCCACAGGTGAGGTCTGAGCCGTTTCCCCCTGTGGCATCCAGGTGTGAGATCAGACGGCTGCTGATGTGAACACATTAATCATCCCTCCACGGTCCTGTCCTGTCCCCACGGTGACAGTTAGAGCCGGTCTGTGATTGGCCGACAGGCTCACAGGTGTGTTTCTGAGGCTACAAATACACTGAGTCAGAATTCAGAGGTCGGAGGTCGCTGAGGTCAGAGGTCGCGGAGGGTCAGTCTTACCTTGAAGATGGTGTTGTCGTCGTCCGACGCTGGCGTGTGGCGTGTTGCGTGTTTCCAGGGGATCTGGAAGAGTCGGCGGTCCGGGCCGAGCCAGCGGAGGCCGGGATACCTGCTGCTGTTCACCTGAGCCACCAACCAGGGCCTCAGCCGGACCCGCCGGGGGGGGGCACTCATGGTGGGGGGGCTGTGGGGCAGGGAGAGGGTTACACATGGTTAGTTCTAGTTTTGTCAGTAGGTTAGTTAGTCAGTTAGTGGGTTAGTCAGTCGTTAGTAGATTAGTCAGTTAGTAGATTAGTTAGTCAGTAGGTTAGTAGCTTAGTCAGTTTGCTGTGCGTGCAGCTCTGCCATTGTGATGAAGCTCTGTGCTTTGACGCCAACATGAAGAAGTCGGTTCAACATGTTTTGGTTCCCTGAACATTTGTGGAAGTCAGAGTCATGGTCACATGATCACATGATCACATGATCAGACCTCACACCAGGACACTAAATCTCAACCCATGTTCACATGGAAGACGCTGCTATTCACAGCACTCATACATGTTACATGTTTCATCCTGCTGTCTGTCATTCCTGCTGTCCACTCTCGGTCAGGGGCGCCGTCAAGGGGGGGCTGAAAAATCCCCAGTGGCCCCCCCCAGTTCTGATAGGTCAAGTTCACATTTGAAAATTTCGGAAATTGTAACTACGTTGTCCGAGTGCAAGTGAAGGCAGCACTGCAGCAGCTGCTGCCCAAACTCAGAGACGGTCAGTGGAAGTCATTTTCAACGGCAGCTGTTGAGACAACCAGACTACCAACAGGTAAGTCCGTCAAACAGTACTTACTTTTAGAACAAATAGTGTGTGTTTGGTAAACTGTGTCTGTGCTGAACCTCCTGCTGGCTGCTCTCCGTTACTGAGCATCTCATTAGCTTGTGTTAAGGGCCGCTAGCGTCGGATCACCAGCACCTGTGCCGTGATGCTGCGGCAATGTTCAGACAATGAAGAGAAAGTCTACGGACATCTCTTCCATATGTGTGATGATGCAGGCCAAGATAAGACCACCGAGCAAACCCATGACCAGACAGGGACAGACTGTTCATCCTACTGCTGGACCAACAGGTGAGCTGAGAACAGGGAAGAAGTAAGGCAGCAGGTCAGACAGGACACAGCTGTTCATCCTACTGATGGACCAACAGGTGAGCTGAGAACATGAAGTAAGACAGCAGGTCAGACAGGACACAGCTGTTCATCCTACTGCTGGACCAACAGGTGAGCTGAGAACATGAAGAAGTAAGGCAGCAGGTCAGACAGGACACAGCTGTTCATCCTACTGATGGACCAACAGGTGAGCTGAGAACAGGGTCCCTCATGAGGAAATGAATGGCAAGAGAGTAACTTCACCTGGATAAACGTGTGGTAACAAGGTGTCAACACTGAGTTATGAATCCTGGTGCAACAACAGAAAGCTTCTTGTTCATGTTTACTGGTAGAAGAGTTTGAACAGTCAGAACAGAACTGACTGTGGGTCCATAATACACCTGTAATCTGGGATTACTATGGACAGCTACTCATGTTATTACTGTTGGTTTTGCTGCTGCTATTTTAAATTCAGAGTAACTTATTGTCCTCATGTTTCATCACAGATATTTCCCAGTCAACATCAGCAGCATCTCAAGTTTTTCCCTCGTACTCTTCAAGGGGGCAGAAGACGAGGCTTCAAGAAAGACTACAGTCTTACAGTGGTACAGTGCTCACATGGCTAGAATCCTCTCAGAGCTGTGGTCAAATGTCTGCTGTCAAAGACAATGCTTTGTTTACATGTTTACAGCAGAATAAAGCTGTACTGAAAACAATCAAAGGCCTCTGTGTGGTGCTTTTAAACTTGAGTAGACTTGTTCCCTGTAACTGTTTAGTTCATTACATGAATGTACTCCCTAATAGTAAAGCTGTATAATACAACTACCCTATTAGAACAATGAATTTCCTAACTCATAAATAAACCAACGCTTAATAAAACAGGCTTGTACTGTATTAGTCCATGTACATCTAAGTAACATTAACTGTAAAATTAGAAAGTATATGAGTACATGATTCCTCAACTCTCATTGATTTTGACTAGCCTCAATACTTACAACAGCTTTTCTTCTTGAAATTCCGTTATTGTTTTTGGTTTTGGTGTGCCACCCCAGGATTTTCGCTGGCCCTATCTGGCCCCCCGTGAAAAGTTTCTGGGGGTGCCCCTGCTCTCGGTATCACATGGACACATGTAGTTCACATGTTCAGCGTGTCGTCCAGTTCTCATAACATACATGTTAACAGAGTCACGGTCCAGAAGGACCTGGTCCTGGATTTATCACCAAGGGGGTTCATTCATTAGAGGAGGAAGAGGAAGAGGAGGAAGTGTGAGTGTGAGAGTGAGTGTGTGTGTGTGTGTGTGTGTGTGTGTGTGTGTGTGTGTGTGAGTGAGTGAGTGTGTGTGAGTGAGTGTGTGTGTGTGTGTGAGTGTGTGTGAGTGAGTGAGTGTGTGTGAGTGAGTGTGTGTGTGTGTGTGAGTGTGTGTGAGTGTGTGAGTGAGTGAGTGTGTGTGAGTGAGTGTGTGTGTGTGTGTGAGTGTGTGTGTGTGTGTGTGTGTGTGTGTGTGTGAGTGTGTGTGAGTGAGTGAGTGTGTGTGAGTGAGTGTGTGTGTGTGTGTGAGTGTGTGTGAGTGTGTGTGAGTGAATGAGTGTGAGTGTGTGTGTGTGTGTGTGTGTGTGTGTGTGTGTGTGTGAGTGAGTGTGTGTGTGTGAGTGAGTGAGTGTGTGTGAGTGAGTGTGTGTGTGTGTGTGTGGTGTGTGTGTGTGTACTGGGGACTACCAGGAGTGTGTTTAGTGATTTCAATGATGGACTCACCTGGTTCCGGTTCCGGTTCCGGTCTTGAATCGTTTATCAGCGGCGTTTTGTCCGCAGCGTCACGATGACGTCAACAAACCCGAAAACCCGAAACTCAAAAACAGAAAAACAGAAAAAAAGATGAAAACGGATGAAAACAGAGTAAAAACAGAGGTAAAGAGAGGAAAGAGGAGGAGAACTGAGGCGGAGATCCGCCGAGCTGCTCTCAGAAAGTTCAGAGACGCTTTGAGGCGGAACTCAGATCAGATCCGAGAAACGAGACAACTACTTCCTGTGAGAGACAAAATAAAAGCCCAGGAATTGGATGAGAACGAGTTCATCAGTAAATTATTTCATGATCTTTTGAAAACTGTTTATTTTACTACTTACTTACTTACTTTTTCAGATACATAGTTAAAAAGTTTGATTTTTACATTAAAAACTCATATTCATCATGATCAAATCCTATTTTTTTATTTAATATGTGTGAATCTGCTCTCTGATTAGTAACAGATGTTAAAGAGACATGAAGCGCAGAAGTGGAGAGGAAGGGGAAGGAAGAGGAGCCCAGTGCATCATGGGAAGTCTGAGCCTGTGGCCTCAGTTAAACAGTTGTTCCAAATTAGAAATAATAAAATTTGGTTGCACATTTGTCTCTTTGCTGCTTCAGGACTCTAAACGTAAATGTTAACGTGGGCCAAAGGTCCACAGCCGACTAATCATAGCCGCCCATACATCACACGGGCCACACCCCCTTTCAGGTCAAATGGTCTTTTATTGTGATAGGGTCATGAAGGATTGTTCCAGCCACCTGTTAAAGGGGAGTTTTTCTTCTAAAAGGGGAGTTTTTGTAAATCAATCTGATTGTGAAGTTCATGTGCTGAAAGCAGGGAGTCAGTCAGTGTTCAGTTAAGTGTTGTGATCTGAAGAGATTTCCAGTTCAAACAGGAGCCTCACAGAACCCAATAGAGAAAAATGAGAACTTAAGAAGAGGAACAAACAGCTGCTGCAGTACCTTTACAAGACTGACTGTGAGCAGCTATGGGCCAAAAACAACCTCACACGTGACTGCTAACGTGATATTCGCGTGACCTGAACATGTTAACGTGACCTGAACATGTTCACGTGACCTGAACATGTTAACATGACCTGAACATGTTAACATGACCTGAACATGTTCACGTGACCTGAACATGTTAACATGACCTGAACATGTTCACGTGACCTGAACATGTTCACGTGACCTGAACATGTTAACATGACCTGAACATGTTCACGTGACCTGAACATGTTAACATGACCTGAACATGTTCACGTGACCTGAACATGTTAACATGACCTGACTATGAGTTATGAACTGTGGGACAATCCAGAGGGAATGCTCGGCTGCCTGATGTCTTCATACAGGTGAGTCAGATCATGGCTGTTCATGTTACATGTGTGTTGATGGTCATATATTGATGATTATGATTATGAATTGGCGCTATATAAATAAAGATGAATTGATTGATTGATATATGAAGAAGCTGTGAGGGTGCTGATGTGTTTCACGGTCTTATTGGCTGTTTTTTAGCAGACCGCTCACCTGTCCAGGTGTGTTTTGAGTTGTTCATGAATCAGAGATGTGATATTGGATAAAGATTCTGTTTATTTTTGTCACCATGACAATCCATCTGAAAGACCCACCCGACCCCCACGTTCATGTCTCATGTCTGAAATAATGATCATCATCATGAGTCAAAGCTGTTTGTAGATGATCTTCATCATTCAGAGCTGTGATCAGGTCGATCATCTGACTGATCTGATCAGATAAAATCCACATGAATGTACTAAAAACCAGAAGTGTGCGTGTGTGTGTGTGTGCACGCACTGGGTAAAGTTAACTCTCATTGGTCCTGACTGATCAGGTCGCCTAACCGTCTTCACAGAGACCAATCACAGGGACTCTGTAGAGGTCGATGTTGATGTTTCTGGTCTGTGATTGGCTGCTACACAGACATGTCACATGTCCTTGTTTTTGTTCTGTGATTGGCTGCTGTCCTCTGAACTGGCCTCGCCTTCAGAGAAACACATCACAGAAGCCATCCTCCGGTACGGGTCCTCTGATTGGTCCGTTTTGGTGTCAGCGTTTCTCCGAAGAGTCTCTCTGTTCATTGCTGTGATGTCATCACGGCAAACACCAGGAGACGCACCAGTGGACCGTCCCTGTCTGACGTCAGGTGATCGAAGGGTGTCGCTGTCCTCTGGGATTGGAGGAGTCCGTTGGCTTTTTTGTGAGACAGGAAACAGGTGAGGGTGACGGGAGGATCTTCCTCCAGGATCGCTGGTGAAGATGAGTGATGATGAAGAAGATGGAGGAGGAGGCGGAGGAGGAGGAGGAGGCGGCGGTAGAGAGTGTTTCCTGGTGTAGACGCCCTGTCGGCCGTGGAAACTCTCTGACAAAGTTCTGAACGAGGACTCGTCCACAGAGAACAGCGGGCGACTGTGGTCCACCTGCTGGAGAGAGACACGGTGACTCACTCGACCTCAGTAGGACTCACCTGGACCCGGTCAGACTCAAATCAGATCCACTCAGATCCAAGAACTGCCAGGACCCTCCAGAGAGTCAGTCTGTAGTCACATGACACTCGTGTGGACAGCAGGTGGGTTTACCTGCAGGGCGGAGCCCATTCTAACACAAACGTCAACACACCACTGTCACAAGAAGTCTTTTATTCCAAACAGCATCAGACAATCACACAGCTTTAAATCTACCAGTCTACGGGAGACCACAAGCCACTACAAGACACCGCAGGACACCACGGGACACCACAGGATGCTATGGGACACCACAGGACGTCATGGGATGCCACGGGACACCACAGGACGCCATGGGATGCCACGGGACACCACAGGAGGCTACGGGACACCACAGGACGCCATGGGATGCCACAGGACACCACAGGACGCCATGGGGTGCCATGGAACACCACAGGATGCCACGGGACACCACAGGACACCACGGGATGACACGGGACACCACAGGACGCCATGGGATGCCATGGAACACCACAGGACGCCACGGGACACCACAGGACACCGCAGGATGCCACGGGACACCACAGGACACCGCAGGATGACACGGGACACCACAGGACGCCATGGGATGCCACGGGACACCACAGGACGCCATGGGATGCCACGGGACACCACAGGACACCATGGGATGCCACGGAACACCACAGGATGCTACGGGACACCACAGGACGCCATGGGATGCCATGGAACACCACAGGATGCCACGGGACACCACAGGACACCATGGGATGCCACGGGACACCACAGGATGCCACAAACAGACGTCAGTGACGGAGGTTATAAACAGAAGCACATGACAGGAAGTCCACCCCACCTGTCACAGCAGTGCGGAGCAGCTTTAAACACCATGTGAAACATCAGCAAACAATGGTGACAGAAACAGAGAATCAGGAGAGAACATCTGGAACCTTCTTGACTTCTACAGACGGGTCCACCTCTGGTCTCCGTCATGAACTCGTGCTGAGTTCAGTCAGACTGAAACGATCCGTTAAAACTGAGCTGCTTATCCAATAGTTTTCAGCAGAAGCAGTCAGTGAATGCATCGTCAGTGTGGCGTGGTGTCTCTGTTAGCTCTGGCTTTGGTCTTCTCCTCCTTCAGAGGAGGGACCATGTCTGCTCTGTGGCTCTAAATGTCCGTCTTCGTTCTAAGTCTGTGTGAGGCCTTTTGGAGAAACGCTCAGCTGAACGTCACTGCAAAGCTGTGAGACAGAGGAGGAGCTGACTCTTCATCACTAACTCCAATAAATGATCCATCACTGACGCTGTTCCAGACCAACTATTTTTATGTTTCAGACATCTCGTTTGTGTGTTTGAGACTCAGAAATTCGGGTCGTACCACGCTGGGAAGCCCTCCGGGGGTGGCGGCTTCCTGCTCCTCGCCATTTCTTTGGTGCCGTCTCCTCTGAACCATACGCAGCAGCAGGACCAGCACAGACGACAGAAACAGGAGCAGGACCAAAGCTGCGATTCCTCCTGCCAGTCTGCTGTCCACATCTCCAAATAACGGCTGCTCAGTGAATGCACCACGAGGGACTGAAAATAGAAAAACACCACGTTAGCGCAAAGCCAGTGAACACAACATGGAACACAAACATGGTTTAATTTGGAAAAAGACTAAAACAGCTTCCCAACAGGAGGACATGACCTGTGTGCCAGGGACTAATTCCTGTGGTGGATTAATCCACACTGTAATCAGGCTTTGGATACACACCATCCTGACAATCGGCAGCCGCTTAATGAGTGTGGTCTCAGGTAGTCTCAGGTAGTCTCTGGTGTCTCGGGTAGTCTCAGGTAGTCTTAGGTAGTCTCTGGTGTCTCAGATATTCTCTGGTGTCTTTGGTGAACTCAGGTAGACTCTGGTGGTCTCAGGTGTCCCAGGTAAAAGCTGCTGTCCTCACCTGTTTGTCCTCTCTGAAGAACCTCGATGTCGACAGAAGCTGAAACTTCTTCTCCTGATTCATCGTCTCTGGCGACGACCTGCAGCCTCAGAAACAACGATCAGATTCTGTCCGTCACCTCGTTGTGTGTGTGTGTGTGTGTGTGTGAGTGTGTGAGTGTGTGTGTGTCACTATAATTCAGCTCATTGTAGTACAGTGGTGTGATTATACAACATTATTGTAGCCTGACGCCCCACCTGCAGGATGTGCCTGTCGAAGGCGCGCAGTTGGTCCGTCCTGGCGATCAGAACCCCCCCCTGCGTTACTTGGTACAGTCCAGATGGAGGATGGAGGTAATAGTGGATGTTTGGATTCAGTCCCTGTGATTGGACAGCAGAGATGAGTCATCAAGTGTGAAACAGGTCATAAGACAGGTATTTCAGCAGCTGTTCTTACATCACGGAAGTCGCGGTCTGATGCCTGGACCTGCAACACCTGGTTCCCATAGGTGGAGACGATGGAGGCGGGGCTAGAACTCTGGATGATGAAACCTTTGAAGGTGGTTCTGTTGAATGCCGGGGGGAAAATGTTCTCACTGAGGACTCTGACCAAAACCGATGCCACGCTGTACTTTAGCCGATCATCCTCCTGACACACCTGTAGGGACTGGTAGGTCAGAATCTGCTCAGAACTGGAGTCAGAAATTAGACGGCAAATACGAAATGGTGTTACCATGATGCTGAGCGTGAAGTTCGCCAACCGCTGGCCATTCACAGGTCTGGTTAACCTGATCTCACCTGTCCTGTTGTTGATCACAAACCTGCCCTGATCACCACCTGCTGACACACAAACACACCTGTACACACGCTGAATGTTCTCTAACATCAGTACAAGCTTATTTACAGGGTCACCTGTGTCTACACCCTCCAGGTGTTTTAGGTTTGGTTGAATCTGATGAATCACTTTGTAGATCTGATGTTAAGGTTCAGGTTGGAAGGTGCAGGCACAGGTACAGGTGATGTCAGGTTAAAGTCTGACCTGACAAGATGGTGAACACCAGAGGAGTGTTGATTCCTTTGTCTCCATCTTCTGCTCTGATTGGACCAGGAGAAAACTCCAGAAGAGCATCCTGAAACAAAACACACCTGTCTGCTGACTGAAACACAAAACGAGTTCCTAGAAGCTTCTACCATCATCTGCTCACCCACCACCTGTTTAACACCTGTTCATCTGTTGTTTCAGGTGTTTACCTGTTGTTTGTGGGTGATGTTGGCAGTGTAGGTGGGGTTCGCGCAGACAGGAACTCCTGGAGCTACAGGTGTGCAGGGCAGGAAATGGGGATACTGGTCATCTCCGTCCTCGATATTCACCGTCAGATCAGCAGAAGTGTTAAATTTGTCCACAGTATTCGCCTCCTATGTCCCATCATTAAAAACAAAATGTCAAGAGAGAATTCGTTTTTCTTTGAGGTAGAGTTAGAGGGTTATGGTTAGAGGGTTATGGTTAGAGAGTTATGGTTAGAAGGTTCTGGTTTGGGGGTTATGGTTTGGGGGCTAAGGTTTAAGGGTTATGGTTTGGGGGCTAGGGTTTGAAGGTTATGGTTTGGGAGTTATGGTTTGGGGGCTAGGGTTTGAGGGGTCTGGTTTGGGGGCTAGGGTTTGTGTAATAGTTGGGTCCTGCTAGTTTTCCTGTCCTGATTCATGTCTGATTCTAACCCTTTTCCTGTCAAAGCTGCTCTGCAGACTGAAGCAGGTTGTGTCGGGTGTTTGGACCTCAGTGCATTTTTCTGCAGGTCCAGTTCATTCAGTCTTCAGTTAGGAATTTCTGATATATTTTTCTTTGTTACAGCTGCATAATGATCAAATATGAACCAACATTTACCCTTTTGTGAGACAAATGTGTTTGAAGGAGTTTGAACTTAGAGAACTTAGAGAATTACCTAGTTAATGTGACTGTCACAGAGGAGACAAACTAATTGTGTTTTATATATTTCCAGTGAAGTTATTGGAAAAGTAATATCTTCACGTTGGACCATTTCATTGGTAATTAAATTAGTTTATATAGGATTATAGTTAGGTAGGAAACAGGATGATTCTGATGATGTCATCGGCAAGACAGAACTCTCACATGGAAGTTTGCATTCTTCTGACAGCCACATGGGGGCGCTGAGCGACTGCCTTCCATTACAAAGTTTTTTGTTTGGTTTTTGAATTTGAGTCTTTTGAAGTGTTTTAATTTCTGTTTTATTTGATGTCTGGTTTGGCTTCTCCACATTTTATGATGATGGAGCTGAAACCATCAGCCTGACGTTGAGGTTTAACCTCTGACCTCGCTGAGTAAAGGTGTGACTGAGCCCCACCTGGGCCCAGATGGTGAGCTGCAGGTGGCGTCTGCTCTCGTAGTCCAGAGGTTTGTCCAGAACTACGTTCCCGCTGTTGGGTAGATCGATCCGGAAGAACCACGCATCACGCTGCAGGTCAAAGGTCACAGATCACAGGAGACAAATCACAGGTCAAAGGTGAATTCCTGGAGATAAATAGAGGGCATGGACAGATGGACAGACTGACAGGAGGACAGACGGACAGGAAGACAGGAGGACAAACTGACAGGAGGAAAGACTGACAGGGGCACAGACGGACAAAAGGACAGACAGACAGGAGGACAAACTGACAGGAGGACAGATGGACAGACAGACAGATTGACAGGCCTGGGCTCCATCTTACTGATGATTGGTCGATGATGTAACTGATGGTGTCTCTGTCTGCGTCTGCGGCCTTCACAGTGAAAACCACAGAGTTCACGGCGGTCAGCTGCACAAACAAACACATCATCACTCATCACACCAGCGGGTTTCCATGGAAACGTCACGACAGAGTGAAATACAGGCTCACGTTTCTGTGGTCAGGAGGTCTGATGTCACGGACGGTAATGCGATTGTTAATACGATGGTTAATGTAACGTTTAATGTAGCGGTTAATGTAACGGTTAATGTAACGTTTAATGTAAAGGTTAATGTAACGGTTAATGTAGCGGTTAATGTAAAGTTTAATGTAGCGGTTAATATAAAGGTTAATGTAGCGGTTAATGTAACGTTTAATGTAAAGGTTAATGTAACGTTTAATGTAAAGGTTAATGTAACGGTTAATGTAGCGGTTAATGTAACGTTTAATGTAAAGGTTAATGTAACGTTTAATGTAAAGGTTAATGTAACGGTTAATGTAGCGGTTAATGTAAAGTTTAATGTAGCGGTTAATATAAAGGTTAATGTAACGTTTAATGTGAAGGTTAATGTAATGTTTAATGTAGCGGTTAATGTAGCGGTTAATGTAGCGGTTAATGTAACGGTTAATGTAGCGGTTAATGTAACGCTTAATGTAGCGGTTAATGTAACGGTTAATGTAGCGGTTAATGTAACGCTTAATGTAGCGGTTAATGTAGCGGTTAATGTAACGGTTAATGTAACGGTTAATGTAAAGGTTAATGTAACGTTTAATGTAGCGGTTAATGTAACGGTTAATGTAGCGGTTAATGTAACGCTTAATGTAGCGTTAATGTAACGGTTAATGTAACACTTAATGTAAAGGTTAATGTAGCGGTTAATGTAAAGTTTAATGTAGCGCTTAATGTAACGGTTAATGTAAAGGTTAATGTAAAGGTCAATGTAGTGTTTAACGTAACGTTTAATGTAACGGTTAATTTAGCGTTTAATGTAACGGTTAATGTAGCGGTTAATGTAACGTTTAATGTAGCGGTTAATGTAAAGGTTAATGTAACGGTTAATGTAGCGGTTAATGTAACGGTTAATGTAAAGGTTAATGTAACGTTTAATGTAGCGGTTAATGTAGCGGTTAATGTAACGGTTAATGTAGCGGTTAATGTAACGCTTAATGTAGCAATTAATGTAGCGGTTAATGTAACGGTTAATGTAACACTTAATGTAAAGGTTAATGTAGCGGTTAATGTAAAGTTTAATGTAGCGCTTAATGTAACGGTTAATGTAATGGTTAATGTAAAGGTCAATGTAGCGTTTAACGTAACGTTTAATGTAGCGGTTAATTTAGCGTTTAATGTAAAGTTTAATGTAACGGTTAATGTAAAGTTTAATGCAAAGTTTAATGTAGCGGTTAATGTAAAGTTTAATGTAATGTTTAATGTTAAGGTTGATGTAATGTTTAATGTAGCGGATAATGTAGTGGTTAATTTAACGCTTAATGTACCGGTTAATGTAGCGCTTAATGTAAAGGTTAATGTAGCGTTTAACGTAACGTTTAATGTAACGCTTAATGTAACGTTTAATGTAGCGGTTAATGTAGCGGTTAATGTAACGGTTAATGTAGCGGTTAATGTAACGTTTAATGTAGCGTTTAATGTAACGCTTAATGTAACGGTTAATGTAGCGGTTAATGTAGCGGTTAATGTAGCGTTTAACATAGCGTTTAATGTAACGTTTAATGTAACGGTTAATGTAACGGTTAATGTAACGGTTAATGTAGCGGTTAATGTAGCGGTTAATGTAACTTTTAATGTAGCGGTTAATGTAACGGTTAATGTAACGGTTAATGTAAAGGTTAATGTAGCAGTTAACATAAAGGTTAATGTAACGTTAAAGTAGCGGTTAACGTAACGTTAATGTAGCGGTTAACGTAACGTTTCATGTAGCGGTTAGCGTAACAGTTAATGAAGCGGTTAACGTAACCTTTAATGTAGCGGTTAACGTAACGGTTAATGTAGCGGTTAACGTAATGTTTAATGTAGCAGTTAACGTAACGGTTAATGTAACTATTGTAATCTTTACCACTACAGTTACTTGTTTCTGCTACTGTTACACTGAGTCGCCTCCAGTTTGGACCCAACATCCACAGACTAGCTTTGTTCCTGCTACATTAGACTAACAAGTTAATCTGTTTGGAGACATGAAACGCGTGTTTGCCGTGTCATATGGACGTAGCGTTTGGTGACATGTTTCACCTCGCTGACGTAGAACGGGCCGACCGTCTCCTCCAGGAAGTTCGGCCTGTTGTCGTTTTCATTCAGAATTTCCACGAGGATCCTGGACTGGCTCTGCAGACACAGACAGGTGTGTTAACACAAGGACACTGTGCTTACCTGTTCACCTGAGACAGGTGACCTACCTGTATGACATCATCCTCGTAACAGGTCAGCTCTGCTATCAGCACTGAGCCCTGAACCTGAGACAAAAACAAAGGTGAGCCGAGTCTAAACCTCTAAACTACAGGTGAGCTGAGTCTAAACTACAGGTGAGCTGGGTCTAAACTCAGGTGAGGCCTGTTTTATAGATGTACCTCCCGGTCCAGGACTCTGGAGGCAGAGGTGTTCAGACGAATGGTTCGGCCCTCCAGGTAGAACCAGTCGGCGTTGTCCCCGGTCAGACACAGGCGGACGGTGTTGGCGCCCGGCTCTGTCGTAATGCTGAGCTCAGATACCAGCTGACCAATTGGACTGTTCTCTCTGACGGACGCAAAAATGTCCGACCCCCCCAGGCAGAGACCGGCTGCAACGTGAGAGGAGCCGCAGAGCATCAGGTTAACGACTTGAAACGACTCCGACGTGGGTCCAGCTGAAACAACTCGGTGGAAAAATGTTCAACTGCTCAAAGTGAGGAAGAGTAAAACTAACCCCATTAGGAGTTTAAACTACCAGTGAACTAGTTTAATCAGGGGTTTAAACTACACCCTCCCCCCTCTGGTTCTCACCTGTGACCACATGACACGATAACCTGAGAGCCACCTGCCAGAGCAGCAGCCAACAGGATCTCAGCATCTTCTCCCAACTTCATCCACCTTCACAGCTGCACCTGAAGAACAGTCATACCATCAGTCCACAAAGTTCTCCGTCAGTCCACGAAGTCCTCCATCAGTCCACGAAGTCCTCCATCAGTCTACAAAGACCTCCGTCAGTCCACAAAGTCCTCCGTCAGCCCTCAAACTCCTCCGTCAGTCCACAAAGTCCTCCATCAGTCTACAAAGACCTCCGTCAGTCCACAAAGTCCTCCGTCAGTCTATAAAGACCTCTGTCAGTCCACGAAGTCCTCCGTCAGCCCTCAAACTCCTCCGTCAGTCTACAAAGTCCTCCGTCAGTCTACAAAGACCTCTGTCAGTCCACAAAGTCCTCCGTCAGTCCGCAAAGTCCTCCGTCAGTCTACAAAGTCCCAGACCTTCATCTGAACTCTGAATTCCGTCTGACCTCTGACCTCTGACTGTTTTGAGACCAAAGCTCTTGATGAGTGATTGAAGCTCTGATTTGATTGTTTCATGATGTTCAGCTGAGCATCAGAGACTCGCTCAGTCTTCACTAACGCTCATCACCCTCTTCCTCCAGAACTCTTCATTCTGAGCTCTTCCTCCTGAGCTCTTCCTCTAGAGTTCTTCCTCTGGAGCTCTTCCTCTGGAGCTCTTCCTCCTGAGCTCTTCCTCCAGAACTCTTCATTCTGAGCTCTTTCTCTGGAGCTCTTCCTCCGGAGCTCTTCCTCCAGAACTCTTCATTCTGAGCTCTTTCTCTGGAGCTCTTCCTCCAGAACTCTTCATTCTGAGCTCTTCCTCTGGGGCTCTTTCTTCTGAGCTCTTCCTCCAGAACTCTTCATTCTGAGCTCTTCCTCTAGAGTTTTTCCTCCAAAACTCTTCCCTCTGAGCTCTTCCTCTGGGGCTCTTCCTCCAGAACTCTTCGTTCTGAGCTCTTTCTCTGGGGCTCTTCCTCCAGAACTCTTCGTTCTGAGCTCTTTCTCTGGGGCTCTTCCTCCAGAACCCTTCATTCCGAGCTCTTTCTTCAGAGCTCTTCCTCCGGAGCTGTTCCTCCAGAGCTGTTCCTCTAGAGTTTTTCCTCCAGAACTCTTCCCTCTGAGCTCTTCCTCCGGAGCTGTTCCTCTAGAGTTTTTCCTCCAAAGCTCTTTCTCCTGAGCTCTTCCTCCAGAACTCTTCCTTCTGAGCTCTTCCTCCGGAGCTCTTCCTCCAGAGCTCTTCCTCTAGAGTTTTTCCTCCAGAACTCTTCCCTCTGAGCTGTTCCTCCGGAGCTCTTCCTCTAGAGTTTTTCCTCCGAAGCTCTTTCTCCTGAGCTCTTCCTCCTGAGCTCTTCTTCTGGAGCTCTTCCTCCAGAACTCTTCCTTCTGAGCTCTTCCTCTAGAGTTTTTCCTCCAGAACTCTTCCCTCTGAGCTCTTCCTCCGGAGGTGTTCCTCTAGAGTTTTTCCTCCGAAGCTCTTTCTCCTGAGCTCTTCTTCTGGAGCTCTTCCTCCAGAACTCTTCCTTCTGAGCTCTTCCTCCGGAGCTCTTCCTCCAGAGCTCTTCCTCTAGAGTTTTTCCTCCAGAACTCTTCCCTCTGAGCTGTTCCTCCGGAGCTCTTCCTCTAGAGTTTTTCCTCCGAAGCTCTTTCTCCTGAGCTCTTCCTCCTGAGCTCTTCCTCCAGAACTCTTCCTTCTGAGCTCTTCCTCCAGAGCTCTTCCTCCAGAGCTCTTCCTCTAGAGTTTTTCCTCCAGAACTCTTCCCTCTGAGCTCTTCCTCCAGAGCTGTTCCTCTAGAGTTTTTCCCCCGAAGCTCTTTCTCCTGAGCTCTTCTTCTGGAGCTCTTCCTCCAGAACTCTTCCTTCTGAGCTCTTCCTCCGGAGCTCTTCCTCCAGAGCTCTTCCTCTAGAGTTTTTCCTCCAGAACTCTTCCCTCTGAGCTGTTCCTCCGGAGCTCTTCCTCTAGAGTTTTTCCTCCGAAGCTCTTTCTCCTGAGCTCTTCCTCCTGAGCTCTTCTTCTGGAGCTCTTCCTCCAGAACTCTTCCTTCTGAGCTCTTCCTCCAGAGCTCTTCCTCTAGAGTTTTTCCTCCAGAACTCTTCCCTCTGAGCTGTTCCTCCGGAGCTGTTCCTCCAGAGTTTTTCCTCCGAAGCTCTTTCTCCTGAACTCTTCCTTCTGAGCTCTTTCTCCGGAGCTCTTCCTCCAGAGTTCTTCCTTCTGAGCTCTTCTTCACATGTTTGGATGAGAGTGAAGCACTTATTGAAATATTCAGACTCTTTTCATGTGCTGGCTGACATATTCAGGCGTGCAATGGAGGAAAAGTGGGTTAGCGTTTGTGCTGAAAATCCATCTGCTCTGAGAGACGGACATTCAATAAACTAATAAGTAAATCAATCACAGCAGAAGCAGCAGACAGACAGGTGGAGGACCTCAGAGTAGATTACAGGTAAATGACTAACTGAGAATGAGTCCAGAAAAACAAAACCGTCATTAAATGATGTGAGAGTGTGTTCTTCATGGGAAGCTTAAAGTCCTAGTTGAGGTTTAGTCTGGTTAAAGTTGAACTTTGGGTTTGGTCTCGGTTAATGTTAAAGTTTTATCTGGTTAGAGTTAAGGTTTGGTCTCTCTCTTATTAAACAGTTTGGTCTGAGCTGCTCTTTATGGAAAGCGTCTTGAGATAACGCTGTTATGAATTGGTGCTCTATACATAAAGATTGATTGATTGATTGATAAAGAGCAGGTCTAAACCAAACTGTTTAATTAGAGAGAGACCCAACGGGTATTGGGTGGAGGTTGGACAGAGAGAGAGAGGGGGAGACAGAGAGACAGAGAGAGAGAGAGACAGAGAGACAGAGACAGAGAGACAGAGAGAGAGAGACAGAGAGACAGAGACAGAGAGACAGAGAGAGAGAGAGACAGAGAGACAGAGAGGGAGAGAGGGAGAGACAGAGAGAGAGAGAGAGAGACAGAGACAGAGACAGAGAGAGACAGAGAGACAGAGACAGAGAGACAGAGAGGGAGAGAGGGAGAGACAGAGAGACAGAGAGAGAGAGACAGAGAGACAGAGACAGAGACAGAGAGGGAGAGAGGGAGAGACAGAGAGAGAGAGAGAGAGAGACAACACAAACAGTAACCAACATACTAACAGCAGCTGCAGCACTAACAGGAGTGTGACTGATATTAAGGGTTGGTCTGGTCAAAGTTAAGGTTAAGTTTTGTTAAACTCCTAAGGAATAACTATGACCTGGATGACTTAAGGTTAAGTCACATGAACACATCCAGGTGAACAGTAACTCACCTCTCTCTCTCTCTCTCTCTCTCTCGCTCTTGTTGTCTACAGGCCGTCGGTGTCTCTCGCCCTCTGTCTCATGTTGTTCATGTTTTCATGCGTTCATTTTTTCAGCAGCAGAGTCTCCTGTTGTTCACCTTTTTCCCTCCGAGAGAACAGAGACAGCCTGTCGCTGTGTTAGTGTGTGTGTGTGTGTGTGTGTGTGAGCATTAGCAGAGGGCTTACAGAGCATTAATGAGCAGGATAAGTAGGCCAACAGGCTGCAGGACTTCGGACCAACAGGAGGCCTCTGTGTTATTAGTTAGAGGAAGTATTTACTGAAGTACTAATACTACACTGTGAAAATACTCTGGTACCAGTATTTACTGAAGTACTAATACTACACTGTGAAAATACTCTGGTATATCATTGGGGAGGGGCACTAGATGGCAGTAAATCCTACAGACTGCTCCTTTAAACTATTGGATGAACTGCAGAAACAGCTGATGAAGAAGGCTGATTTACTTCCTGTTGATCAGCTGACTGATGAGTCCGCTGATTGATCAGCGGACTGATGAGTCTGCTGATTGATCAGCTGACTGATGAGTCCGCTGATTGATCAGCTGACTGATTACAGCATCTGCAGTTTCCCTGCAGTGACTCAGGTTTCTCTGAGTCCAACATGAGGGAACATTTAATGGGAGGAAATCTAATCCCCCTAATCTGTGCTACCCCCCCCCCACCCTCATTTTGTACTACCCTCCATAATCTGCACTGAATCCAGAACACTGAGGAGTTTTTGAAGGCCTGAAGTGACTCAGTCGAACTGAGCTCTACTCACCTCTGACAGGGATGAAGATGAAGATGATGGTGATGATGTCAGTTCTCCAGGGCGTGTGAACCACAGGAATCAAAACACCAGCCCAGAGATTAGAGGAAGAGCTGCTCTGAGCTGCTCCTCCTCCTCCTCTTCCTCCTCCATAAAGAGGTGAGTCAGTGAAGTGGAATATCATCATCATCATCATCAGCAGCAGCAGCATCAGAATAGGAACTCTACCTGCTGGAAACACTCAGGTGTGAATCCTCTGATAATACTCACACCTCACACACTCTCTGTCCTCTTCCTCATCTTCACCCCCCCCCCCCCCCCCCCCCCCCCCCCCCCCCACACACACACACACACACACACATACAAACACACAATGAAAACACCTCTTCACACATCCACATTCATCCTGGATGCAGGAGGAGAAAGAGCAGGCATGAGCCCACCAGCTGATGATGAAGAAGATGATGAAGATGTTTAAAAACCCAGTTTTTATTTTTAATTCTATTTGTAAAATGTATGTGAAGGGTCTTTTTGTGCCCTTGCTCGTTTGACCTTTTTAAAGTCACTAAACACACAGACAATAAAATCCTCTTTTCTGGATGGAGTTCTGAACACATGTTTAATACATGTCACAGCTAGAGGATGTATGGGCTCATTGTCACCGTGGTAACCCTGTGGTTTCCATGGCAGTTTGAGCACACAAAGAGGAGGGTGTGCACCCCCCACTCTGATGGAGGAGGTTAAAACATCCCATGGTGAATCTGCTCGTGTTTCCAGACAGGCTGAAAACACAGAATGTTCCTCACCTGCAGGTGAGTCATTGACAGGTGGGCCGGAGACACGTGTCATCATGAAATGGCATCACCTGGTTTCCTGCTGAGGCTGCGTCTCCATGACGATGAGGAGAGCTTAAAGCGTGAGTTTAACGTTGCTGTCCTAAAACTCTTGATAGAACGTTGAACTGCAGCACTTTGATATCCAGAAAAGGACCGTGGTGATGAATTTAACTCTGAATACCACATCTGAGCAGCATCAGGAAAAACATGAAGACCTCCATTGGTCCTGAAGCAGAAGCTGAGAGTCTAAAAACTGCCAGAAACTGTTGAATCAGGATTCAGACGATCCTGCAGGAAAAAACAACGGCAACTAACACTTGTTCAGTAGCAAAATGAAATTGGGGCATTTCTCACGTTTTCCTGTGACTCTAATTTGCTGCAATAACTGTTCAATATTTGACCGTTACCACAGTTACCTGGAACGATAAATAAAAGTTGTCCAGTAAGAAGTTAAACGTCTCTTTCTGAACTAGAGGCAACACATGTTTAATAAGAACAAATTCTCACCTGGCTCCATCAAATAAAACCTCTTTTCTGTTTATTTTGTCTGTTTATGACGAAGCTTCAGCTTCATGTCACAGATAAAAACACAAACATTTCCACCGGAAGAAACGTCACCACAATATTCAATTTTTTCTTTTCCATTCATCAACACTTTTCCGTAAAGTCGACTCTGATCTGTACAAACTGCACCTTTAAACCACAAAACACTCCAATATAAACAATAGTTATTACTCTGGGCTGTAATCTGATTACGGCTCTGCTTAACCATGCCATGCCCTTCAAAATAAGAGACTGACACATGGAGACAATCTTCAAAATAAGAGACTGGCACTTGGAGAAAATCTTCAAAATAAGAGACAGTCTGAGTGTTTCAGTCCAGATCTAAACGCCGTCTTCCTGTTGCTGACAGACAGTATACAGGGCGATTGTTTAATGTTTGGGTTTTTTTAAAGAATCAAAAATCATGAAATCCTGGACAGTCTGAAATTCGCTTTTAGTTTGACGTCCGACAGCAGAGTAGCTTGTGAAAAACATTCCTGAACTCAGCGTTGAAGGCGGTGTAGATGATCGGGTTGACGGCACTGTTGACGTAGCCAAGCCACGTTACCACAGACATGAGGGTGGGGCTGATGTCACATGACTGGCACAATACCTTAGTGACATGGACGACAAAGAAAGGCGTCCAACAGGCCAGAAACACACCTGGAGACAGAGGACAGATCCACTTAGATGGACAGACATGTTTAGAATCCTCACTGAGCATTTAGTTTGACCGATTGATTGAGGCTGCCTCAGGCACTGATATAATGTACGTCTAATATATGTCTGTACGCAGATGATACAGTCAATCAATCAATCAATCTTTATTTATACAGCACCAGTTCATAACAGTGTTCTCTCAGACTGTTTAATTCAGAGACCCAAAGATTCAAGAATTCAACAGGAAGGATTCAAGAATCCCCACAGAGCAGCATCAGAGATTAGATTAGGACCCAGTGGAGGAAGAACTCCCCTTTAACGGGAGAACTCCCCTTTAACGCGAAGAAACCTTGAACAGAACAGGCTCGGGGGGGGCTTTCTGTCAATAGTAATAGTAATGTGACTGATACTGATCAATATGGTAACATTGAAAAACATGACAATAGTTCATATGTGAATAATAATAACGGGACTAATATCAGTAAAAAGTGTTGGTGGCTGTCGATCCACAGCAGGAGAACCAGGACCAGGATCCACAGGAACCAGAGAACCACAGCAGGCAAACCAGGACCAGGATCCACAGGAACCAGAGAACCACAGCAGGAGAACCAGGACCAGGATCCACAGGAACCAGAGAGATGAGAAAAGCACAGAAAGGCTCCGGGGAAGATAGCAAGTTAGTAACAGACATTAAAGAGACATGAAGCATCAGGATGGAGAGGAAGAGGAGGAGAGAGGAGCCCAGTGCATCATGGGAGTCCCCTGGCAGTCTGAGCCTATAGCAGCATAACTAGGGGCTGGTCCAAGGCCTGATCCAGTCCTGAACTATAGGCTTCATCACTAAGGAAGGTTTTTAGTCTACTCTTAAATGTAGAGAGGGTGTCTGCCCCCTGAACCCAGACTGGAAGGAGGTTCCACAGGAGAGGAGCCTGATAGCTGAAAGCTCTGGCTCCATCACTACTTTAGAGGACTTTAGGAACCACCAGTAGGCCTGCAGTCTGGGAGCACAGTGCTCTAGTGGGGTAGTACAGTACTATGAGCTCTTTAAGATATGATGGAGCCTGAACATTAAGAGCTTTGGAGGTGAGGAGAAGGATTTTAAACTTTATTCTAGATTTTACTGGAAGCCAGTGAAGAGAAGCCAGTACAGGAGAAAGATGGTCTCTTCTCTTAGTTCTGGTCAGAACAGGAGCAGCAGCGTTCTGGACCAGCTGGAGAGTCTTTAAGGACTTATTGGGGCAGCCTGATAATAATGAGTTACAATAGTCCAACCTGGAAGTGACTAATGTGTGGACTAGTGTTTCTGCATCATCTCCAGACAGGATGGACCTGGTTTTAACAATATTAGTAGATGGAAGAAGGCAGTTCTAGAAATCTGTTTAATGTGGGAGTTAAAGGACAAATCCTGATCAAATAAGACTCCCAGATTCCTCCCAGTGGAGCTGGAGGCCACAGTGATGCCATCCAGAGCAGTTGTGTTGTTAGAAAAGGTGTCTCTAAGGTGTTTGGGGCCGAGCAGAATAACTGCAGTTTAGTCTGAGTTTAGCAGCAGAAAGTTGCTGCTCATCCAGGACTTTATGTCCTTAAGGCAGACTTGAAGTTTACTCAACTGATTGGATTCATCGGGCTTTATTGATAAGTATAAATGGGTATCAGCTGCACAACAGTGGAAATTAATGGAGTGCTTCCTGATAATATTACCCAGAGGAAGCATGTATAAGATAAATAGTATCGGTCCAAGCACTGAACCTTGTGGAACTCCATGTCTAACCTTAGTGTGGACAGAGGATTCATTGTTAACGTGTACAAACTGAGATCGATCTGATCAATAGGACTTAAAGCAGCTTAATGTGGTTCCTTTTATGCCAGTGAACTGTTCCAGTCTCTGTAACAGGATGTGAGGGTCAATGGTGTCAAAAGCAGCACTCAGGTCTAACCAGACCAGGACAGAGAGAAGTCCTCTGTCTGATGCCATAAGGAGGAGGTCTGTAACCTTCACCAGTGTCTCTGTGCTATGGTTCGCTCTAAAACCTGACTGAAGATCCTCTAATAGACTATTAGAGTTTAGAAAGTCACACAGCTGGTTGGCTGCTGCTTTCTCCAGGATCTTGGAGAGAAAGAGAAGGTTGGATGAAGGTCTATAGTTGGCTGATACACCTGAATCCAGAGTGGGCTTTTTCAGGAGAGGTTTAATTACTGCTACTTTGAAGGACTGAGGTACGTAGCCTGTTAGTAAAGACTGATTGATCATATCCAGTAAGGACATGTTAATTAAGGGCAGGACCTCCTTAAGTAGCCCAGTAAGAATGGGGTCTAGGAGACATGTAAGTCTGTGTTGGAGTAATAATACTGTTTATGTTGATTTTGATTTAAGTGACCTTCATCAAGTGTTTGAGCAAACTCTCCCAGACTCTGACCGTCCTTCTGACATGTTAATTTCACAGAAAACCTTAACGAATCAGTCACATCTTTAATCACAATTTGATGTTACAATGCTGGTGATTTCTTCATTATAACAACAATGTCATCAATTAATCATGATCAATTAATCATGGCTAATCATCACCTCTCTCTCTGCTGTTTATCAGGACATATTTAATCTCCTTTAACTGCTTCGGAGGACACTGAGCTCTTACTGAGTCCTTTAGGTCCCATTGTACAGACGGCGGGGGGTGTGCTGCTCACTCACTCAAGTGGTTTCCACGGAGACTGAAGCAGTTTCTATTTTTACCATAATTAAAACATGAGAAACAGTTTGTGGAGAACAAACATCCAGCTGAGAGAAGAAATAAACACAGAGAGTCTGTTCTCAGTCAACATCAAGAGATCTACAACCACCAGATCTACAAACGCCTTATCTACAAATACCAGATCTACAACCACCAGATCTACAAACGCAATCTACAAACACCACATCTACAACCACCAGATCTACAAACGCCTTATCTACAACCACCAGATCTACAACCACCAGATCTACAAACGCCATATCTACAAATACCAGATCTACAACCACCAGATCTACAAACGCCAAATCTACAAACACCACATCTACAACCACCAGATCTACAAACGCCTTATCTACAACCACCAGATCTACAAACGTCTTATCTACAACCACCAGATCTACAAACGCCATATCTACAAACGCCATATCTACAAACACCACATCTACAACCACCAGATCTACAAACGCCATATCTACAAATACCAGATCTACAACCACCAGATCTACGAACGCCAGATCTACAACCACCAGATCCACAAACACCACATATACAAACACCGGATCTACAACCACCAGATCCACGAACACCAGATCTACAACCGCCAGATCTACAAACGCCAGATCCATAAACACCAGATCTACAACCGCCAGATCTACAAACACATTCAGCCTTATTCAGATTTATTCAGTCATCTCTTTCAGTCCGATGAACTGTAGCTGTAAAATGACTTCAGACTAAATGATGAGTAATGTTTTTGCGTTAAAGTGAACGAGCGGCTGGCTGCACCAACAGGACTCACGCTGGTCTGAAGCTCAGTTGGTTGTAGCTTTGCGCTGTGAGTCCGACCTCATAGTTACGCCAGTGGGGCTGAAGCCATCGTAGTGCGGGTGCAAATCTGACATGAAGTCAGAATCCAGGCTGTGTCTACGGTAATAGCACAGACGACGTTGCGTCTCCTACAGGATGCTGCGACAGACGGAGAGCGATCAGGGACAGAATCAGCCCGTCAAGACGTCTCCTGTGTCGAGGAGCTGATGGAGACATTCAGACTCTACAGCAGAGATTCAGATGTTTCAGTTTGTGTCGGACCACAGCGCAGCGCCGGCAGCGCGTCACCGGCAGCCGACTGCCACCAAGAAAGGAAGCAGAACGTTAAAATCTGCTGGTCTGCTCTGACCAGCAGGAAGAGCTGCAAATGAGAAATTGTCAGCAACAAAATCAGCCAGACAGCAGGAGATTGGTAACAATGTATCCTAGCAACGCTCGCTGCTAGGCAACGGCCATTGCAACATTCACATGGACGCCATTGCTCAGACCAAAATTAAGACCAGGCTTAAGTCTGGTTGGTGTTACTGACAGGCTGATCTGAACAAAGACCGACTCAGCAGCCAGGACCAGGACCAGCTGGTGGAAACGGGCCCAGGTCCTCAACAGACCCGGTTCCTGGATCACTTCCTGTTTTTTGCGTTAATGTTACTGTTGGTTATTAATAAAGTTTGAGTGAAGACTCACCGACAACCACTGGCAGCACCCTCATGGCCTTGCGCTCCCTCCCGCTGACTCGGCAGCTCTGATTGGTTCGTCTTCGTCTCTTTGGGGTGCTACTCTTCGTCTGTCCTTCCTCCCTCCTCTCTGTGGCCTCGCCGTCTGACATGCTGTCAATTTGCGTCGTCACCGGGTTGCTCTCCGCCATCGCCACGTCCGGCTGCTCCTCTGTCACCGGGGTCGGAGAGGGTGTTGTCATGGAGATTGTGGATGGAGAGGTGGGACTGAGGCTGGCCGGCACGGCGTACATGACCTTCCCTCGACTCCCTACCGTGGTGGTTTTAGCTCGCCGTAGAGCTGAGCCAAAGCGTAAAGAGAGCGCCCGGCGACCAGCTCGACCTGCCTGAGACCGACTGTGACTGCTCCACCGCCGCAGGCCTCGAAACATCCCATAGTACAAGAGCAGCATGACAGGGCAGGGCACAAAGAATGAGCAGATGGATGAGTACACCACAAAGCCATCATCCTCCAGTCTGCACATGCTTGGGTTGCGACCCGGCACCTGGTTCAGGCCGAAGATGACCGGACTCGCCACGCCAAGAGACAGCAGCCAGGTGGCAGCAATGAAAGCCAGCTGGCGGATGCTGAACTGGTTCCTGTTGTACTTCAGAGGGACCACCACGGCGATGTACCTGAAATCCAACAGGACAGGTGAGGGGGCATCACTCAGACCATTCTGGATCATGGTTTCCTGTCCTGACCCTGCTTCACCTGATTGGATGAAGGCTTCACTCTCTGGTCTTCTCTGGAACCTTATTTCAAACTCATCAAAAAGTCATCAAAGTCACCACCCCTGTACTCGTCCAATTCAATTCAATTCAATTCAATTCAATTCAATTCAATTTATTTTGTATAGCCCAATATCACAACAGAGTGTCTCACAGTGCTTTACAAAGTTCACTGAAATAAACAAGTGTAAGTGAGCAAACAATCTAATAAAGAGTCCAGCAGTCGATGAGGCCAATGGATCAGTCCGGTGGATCAGTCCGAGGCATCACCTGCCCTTTATGACCCTCCTTCTTCGGGAAGGAAAAACTCAAAAAACCCAGTGGGAAAAGAGAAACCTCCGGGAGCACCACAGTGAAGGAGAGATCCAGCTCCCAAGGACGGACAGGCTGTAGCCTTGGACAGACGCACATCCATTGGCTGATGGACAACACACCAGGACTACTGTGGTCATGCTTAGGTTTGTGGGGGTAACCCTTGTTATAGGGTTGGGGGTTTGGGGTTTAGGTTATGGGGGTCAGGGGTCAGGGTGATACCATGTCCTGACAACGAGCACTGTGTAACATCAGACGCTCTCTGTCCACACTGAGTCCTTCTGTTGATATCACCATGGAAACAAACCCCATAGTGACCAGCTGATCAGACTGGAGACGTGGGGGTTTGGGTTGGGGGGTCGGGGTTGTAGAGATGTTGACAGCAAGACTGCAACTCTATAAATATGACTGAGACCTGAGACAATCTTTCCTTCATAAAGGGTCAGAATTAGGGGGACAGACCATCTATTGTGAAACCCTCAGAGACCAACAGACCGCATGTCAGACGAACCATTATGCTAAATTAATTAATCGATAAATAATCGATTAATGATGATAATAATAATAATAATAATAGCCAGTTATAATGCCTGTACTTTATTTTGAAAAGCTTCATTAAGAAGTGTATTCATTAGTAATTTTCATTGTAAAAAAGACACATGCTTGTCACATGTTCAGGAAGAGTCTCAGATCAAACTGATGTCAGATCTGTTGTAGCTCTGCTGCCAATTAATCTGTTATTTTGTTTGCTGGATCTGGTCATCACGCTGTAATTAGGGTTAGTCAAGGGTTAATCATGCAGTACAAATATTAAGTTAAAGATATGAGGAGGATATCTGATGCTGCCTTTCTTCTAATTATGTGTGAATTTATCTGCAGTGGCTGTCGTCCTGAACCTGATTTACACTGAAGTCCGGGTTCGACCCCCACAGACACAGATATGTTGGACAGGTGCGCTCACCTGTCCACGCTGATGGCACAAAGGTTGAGGATGGAGGCGGTGCACAGCATCACATCCATGGCCATCAGAGCATCACAGGTGTAGGTGCTCAACGTCCAGATACCTCCCAGAAACTAAACACAGACAGACAAAATCTCCAAAGTACTGCGCAGGTGGAAAGTCACGTCAGTCCTTATTAACGCAGAGTAGATGTACACGTAAGTCATACTGGTCTCCATAAACCCCCCCACCATCCTCACTGACCTCAGAGTAGACGTAGAGCGGCAGCACCAGCACGGCCAGCAGCAGGTCGGCCACCGCCAGGCTGATGATGAAGTAGTTGGTAGCAGTTTTCAGGGAGCGCTCCGTGAGCACGCTCAGACACACCAGGATGTTCCCCAGGATGGTGACCAGGATGAGTGGGATGCCAAGGACCAGGGCCAGGTAGTTGTAGTCCTTCAGGTGCGCCTCATCTGGAGAGCCGCCAGGTGTCACATGGTCCATGATGGAGTCCCTGAGCACAGCTCCTGGGCTGCGCTCAACATCTGGATCCCTGCAGGTGTTTGGATGGAGGCTTTATAATACGTGCTGGCCTCACCTTGGTGTTACCTGTCCCAGGTGTCGGCTCAGTCCGCTCTGGGCTTCAGTGTCAGCACACTGACAGCAGATAGTGTTTATCGTCGTCATGGCGGCGGTTCTTCTACTGATTCTAAACAACAAATGAGGAAATATCATCAGTCACGTACATCGCTAACAGACACGCTAACAGACAGACATGCTAACAGATATGCTAACAGACACACTAACAGGAAGACACACTTACAGATATGCTAACAGACAGACACGCTAACAGACAGACATGCTAACAGACAGACACGCTAACAGACAGACATGCTAACAGATATGCTAACAGACACGCTAATAGATATGCTAACAGACAGACACGCTAACAGATATGCTAACAGACAGAGATGCTAACAGAAAGTCACACTTACAGATTTGCTAACAGACAGACACGCTAACAGATATGCTAACAGACAGAGATGTTAACAGATATGCTAACAGACAGAGATGCTAACAGAAAGTCACACTTACAGATTTGCTAAAAGACAGACACGCTAACAGATATGCTAACAGACACGCTTACAGACTGACCAGATGTATAACTGGTGTGTGACGTATGTAACAGGTGTGTAACGTGTGTTTAAAGTGTGTGTAATGTGTGTGTCACAGGTGTGTCTCCTGACTGATCTTCATCGTCACATGATCACGAGTGAAACATTCACACTCACAGCTTAGAGACTCTTCATCTTCATCATCATCAGTGCCGATAACATCTTCTGTCGTCCTTCACCTCCTCTTCCTCACTGGTATTGATCCAAAGTCACTGATCACATCCACACCTCTCTCCTCTGATCCAGCTTTCTTTCTCCTCTTCCTCTGTCTGTTTCTCCTCCTCTTCCTTGGTCTTTCTCCTCTTCCTCTGTCTGTTTCTCCTCCTCTTCCTTGGTCTTTCTCCTCTTCCTCTGTCTGTTTCTCCTCCTCTTCCTTGGTCTTTCTCTTCTTCCTCGGTGTGTTTCTCCTCCTCTTCCTTGGTCTTTCTCCTCTTCCTCTGTCTGTTTCTCCTCCTCTTCCTTGGTCTTTCTCTTCTTCCTCGGTGTGTTTCTCCTCCTCTTCCTTGGTCTTTCTCTTCTTCCTCGGTGTGTTTCTCCTCCTCTTCTTCAGTCTGTTTCTTCGTCTCTTTTCTCTGATCTGACAGAAACTTTTTTCTTCTCGTCTATAAAACGATTCAACACCCCAAACACCACCATTAGCCCCCCCCCCCCCCCCCCCCCCCCCCATATAGCAGCTCTGTGATTGGCTGACAGTAGTGATGTAGAAACTCTCTCTCTCTCTCTCTCTCTCTCTCTCTCTCTCTCATCAGGTTGTTTTGTTCATCTCTTTGTTCTTCACACTGTAAACATGTAAACAGACCAGATCATACTAAGATCATGTGATGAACACATGAAGCTGTTTTATGAATACATGATGGAGGCGTGTGTTTGTCCACATGTTAGTGAGTCGTGTGTTTGTTCACACGTCAGTGAGCCGTGTGTTTGTCCACACGTTAGTGAGTCGTGTGTTTGTCCACACGTTAATGAGTCGTGTGTTTGTCCACACGTTAGTGAGTCGTGTGTTTGTCCACACGTTAGTGAGTCGTGTGTTTGTCCACACGTTAATGAGTCGTGTGTTTGTCCACACGTTAGTGAGTCGTGTGTTTGTCCACACGTTAGTGAGTCGTGTGTTTGTCCACACGTTAGTGAGTCGTGTGTTTGTCCACACGTTAATGAGTCGTGTGTTTGTCCACACGTTAATGAGTCGTGTGTTTGTCCACACGTTAGTGAGTCGTGTGTTTGTCCACACGTTAGTGAGTCGTGTGTTTGTCCACACGTTAGTGAGTCGTGTGTTTGTCCACACGTTAGTGAGTCGTGTGTTTGTCCACACGTTAATGAGTCGTGTGTTTGTCCACACGTTAATGAGTCGTGTGTTTGTCCACACGTTAGTGAGCCGTGTGTTTGTCCACACGTTAGTGAGTCGTGTGTTTGTCCACAAGTTAGTGAGTCGTGTGTTTGTCCACACGTTAGTGAGTCGTGTGTTTGTCCACACGTCAGTGAGTCGTGTGTTTGTCCACAAGTTAATGAGTCGTGTGTTTGTCCACACGTCAGTGAGTCGTGTGTTTGTCCACACGTTAATGAGCCGTGTGTTTGTCCACACGTTAGTGAGTCGTGTGTTTGTCCACACGTCAGTGAGCCGTGTGTTTGTCCACAAGTTAATGAGTCGTGTGTTTGTCTACACGTCAGTGAGTCGTGTGTTTGTCCACACGTCAGTGAGCCGTGTGTTTGTCCACATGTTAGTGAGTCGTGTGTTTGTCCACAAGTTAATGAGTCGTGTGTTTGTCTACACGTCAGTGAGCCGTGTGTTTGTCCACATGTTAATGAGTCGTGTGTTTGTCCACACGTCAGTGAGTCGTGTGTTTGTCCACATGTTAGTGAGTCGTGTGTTTGTCCACAAGTTAATGAGTCGTGTGTTTGTCTACACGTCAGTGAGCCGTGTGTTTGTCCACAAGTTAATGAGTCGTGTGTTTGTCTACACGTCAGTGAGTCGTGTGTTTGTCCACACGTCAGTGAGCCGTGTGTTTGTCCACATGTTAGTGAGTCGTGTGTTTGTCCACAAGTTAATGAGTCGTGTGTTTGTCTACACGTCAGTGAGCCGTGTGTTTGTCCACATGTTAATGAGTCGTGTGTTTGTCCACACGTCAGTGAGCCGTGTGTTTGTCCACATGTTAATGAGTCGTGTGTTTGTCCACACGTCAGTGAGTCGTGTGTTTGTCTACACGTCAGTGAGTCGTGTGTTTGTCCACACGTCAGTGAGCCGTGTGTTTGTCCACATGTTAGTGAGTCGTGTGTTTGTCCACAAGTTAATGAGTCGTGTGTTTGTCTACACGTCAGTGAGCCGTGTGTTTGTCCACATGTTAATGAGTCGTGTGTTTGTCCACACGTCAGTGAGTCGTGTGTTTGTCCACAAGTTAATGAGTCGTGTGTTTGTCTACACGTCAGTGAGCCGTGTGTTTGTCCACACGTTAATGAGCCGTGTGTTTGTCCACATGTTAATGAGTCGTGTGTTTGTCCACACGTCAGTGAGTCGTGTGTTTGTCCACATGTTAATGAGTCGTGTGTTATTAGCATTTGAAGAGGAGGCAGCAGAAGTCCTTTTGTCCTCATTCATGCTGCTGCTGGTATAATCACACACACACACACACACACACACACATTATAATCACACATTCTGTAGTCTTCATCACTCTGTAGTCTTCATCAGTCTGAAGTCTGTAATCTTCATCATTCTATAGTCTTCATTACTCTGTAGTCTTCATCAGTCTGAAGTCTGTAATCTTCATCATTCTATAGTCTTCATCAGTCTGTAGTCTTCATCACTCTGTAGTCTTCATCAGTCTGAAGTCTGTAATCTTCATCATTCTATAGTCTTCATCAGTCTGTAGTCTTCATCAGTCTGTACTCTGCATCAGTCTGTAGTCTTCATCAGTCTGTAGTCTTCATCAGTCTGTAATCTTCATCATTCTGTGGTCTTCATCAGTCTGTACTCTGCATCAGTCTGTAGTCTTCATCAGTCTGTAGTCTGTTGTTTTCATCTACTTCAAACTTAGGAACCATAGAAACAGCTGTTACACCTGATGTGTACTTGGACTGTTTTTCTCCTATTGATCTTTCTGAATTGACCTCAATAATTTCCTCATCTAGACCATCAACATGTCTCCTAGACCCCGTTCCTACTGGACTCCTTAAAGAGGTCCTGCCCCTAATCAACACGTCCTTACTGGATATGATCAATCAGTCTTTACTAACAGGCTATGTACCTCAGTCCTATAAAGTAGCAGTAATTAAACCTCTCCTGAAAAAGCCTACTCTTGATTCAGGTGTGTTAGCTAACTATAGACCTATATCCAACCTTCCCTTTCTCTCCAAGATCCTGGAGAAAGTCGTAGCTAATCAGCTGTGTAATTTTTTAAACTCTAATAGTCTATTAGAGGATTTTCAGTCAGGTTTTAGAGCGAACCACAGCACAGAGACACTGGTGAAGGTTACAAACGACCTCCTTATGGCATCAGACAGAGGACTTCTCTCTGTCCTGGTCTGGTTAGACCTGAGTGCATCAGACAGAGGACTTCTCTCTGTCCTGGTCTTGTTAGACCTGAGTGCTGCTTTCGACACCATCGACCATCACATCCTGTTACAGAGACTGGAACAGTTCATTGGTATAAAAGGAACTGCATTAAGCTGGTTTAAGTCCTATTTATTAGATCGATTTCAGTTTGTACACGTTAACAATGAATCCTCTGTCCACACTAAGGTTAGACATGGAGTTCCACAAGGTTCAGTGCTTGGACCGATACTATTTATCTTATACATGCTTCCTCTGGGTAATATTATCAGGAAGCACTCCATTAATTTCCACTGTTGTGCAGCTGATACCCATTTATACTTATCAATAAAGCCCGATGAATCCAATCAGTTGAGTAAACTTCAAGTCTGCCTTAAGGACATAAAGTCCTGGATGAGCAGCAACTTTCTGCTGCTAAATTCAGATAAAACTGAAGTTATTTTGCTTGGCCCCAGACACCTCAGAGACAGCTTTTCTACTACCATAACTGCTCTGGACGGCATTAATCTGGCCTCCAGCTCCACTGTGAGGAATCTGGGAGTCTTATTTGATCAGGATCTGTCCTTTAACTCCCACATTAAACAGATTTCTAGAACTGCCCTTTTCCATCTACGTAATATTGCCAAAATCAGGCCCATCATATCCACTGATGATGCAGAAAAATTGGTCCATGCATTTGTCACTTCTAGGTTGGATTATTGTAACTCATTATTATCAGGCTGCCCCAATAAGTCCTTAAAGACTCTCCAGTTGGTCCAGAACGCTGCTGCTCGTCTTCTGACGAGAACTAAAAGAAGAGACCATCTTTCTCCTGTACTGGCTTCTCTTCATTGGCTTCCAGTAAAATCTAGAATAGAGTTTAAAATCCTTCTCCTCACCTGCAAAGCTCTTAATGTTCAGGCTCCATCATATCTTAAAGAGCTCATAGTACCGTACTACCCCACTAGAGCACTGTGCTCCCAGACTGCAGGCCTACTGGTGGTTCCTAAAGTCCTCTAAAGTAGTGATGGAGCCAGAGCTTTCAGCTATCAGGCTCCTCTCCTGTGGAACCTCCTTCCAGTCTGGGTTCGGGGGGCAGACACCCTCTCTACATTTAAGAGTAGACTAAAAACCTTCCTTAGTGATAAAGCCTATAGTTCAGGGCTGGATCAGGTCTTGGACCAGCCCCTAGTTATGCTGCTACAGGCTCAGACTGCCGGGGGACTCCCATGATGCACTGAGCTCCTCTATTCTCTATCCTCCTCTTCCTCTCCATCGTTATGTCTCATGTCAGCCAAATGTCTGCCTCTAACTTGCTATCTTCCCCGGAGCCTTTCTGTGCTTTCTCATCTCTCAGGTTCCTGTGGATCCTGTGGATCCTGTGGATCCTGGTCCTGGCCCTGCTGATGTGGTTCTCTGGTTCCTGTGGGTCCTGGTCCCGGTCCCGCTGATGTGGTTCTCCATCAGCCAATGGATGTGCGTCTGTCCAAGGCTACAGCCTGTCCGTCCTTGGGAGCTGGATCTCTCCTTCACTGTGGTGCTCCCGGAGGTTTCTCTTTTCCCACTGGGTTTTTTGAGTTTTTCCTTCCCGAAGAAGGAGGGTCATAAAGGGCAGGTGATGCCTCGGACCGATCCATCGGACCGATCCATTGGCCTCATCGACTGCTGGACTGCTGGATTGTTTGTTCGCTTACACTTCTTGTTTATTTCAGTGAACTTTGTAAAGCACTGTGAGACTCTGTTGTGATATTGGGCTATACAAATAAATTGAATTGAATTGAATCAGTCTATAGTCTTCATCATTCTGTAGTCTGTTGTTTTCATCAGTCTGCAGTCTTCCTCCTTTGTCCTGTGATGGGGATCAATGCTCTTATTGATCATCTTACCTTCAGTCTGACACTCGTCTGTCTCCACTCATTAATTGATTATTGACTCCTTCAGATCAGCTGATCAATATCCAACCATGTGTCTCTGATCACAGACCTGATCGCCTCCATGACACTTTTCTCACATTCAGCAGCATCATAATCTTCATAATCTTCATTGTCTCAGCACCAGACCTCGTCTGTTTGATCGCTCCTTTAAAGATAATCGTCCAATCAGCTGCAGGCGCTGTGCTTAGGGTTAGGGCTTAGGGTGCTTAGGGTTACCTGATGAAGACCATGGAGAGGATCATCCTCAAAAACCTCCGCCCCCTGGTGAGCCCACATCTGGATCCACTGCAGTTTGCCTACCAACCGAGCACTGGAGTGGATGATGCAGTCATCTACCTGCTTCACAGATCCCTGACTCACCTGGAGAACACCGGCAGCACTGTGAGGGTCATGTTCTTTGACTTCTCCAGTGCCTTCAACACCATCCAGCCGTCACTGCTCAGGGTGAAGCTGGAAAGAGCGGGAGTGGACTGTCACCTGGCTGCATGGACAACAGACTATCTCACCAACAGACCGCAGTACGTGAGGCTCCAGGACTGTGTGTCTGACATGGTGGTCTGCAGCACAGGGACCCCACAGGGGACAGTACTCTCCCCCTTCCTCTTCACCCTGTACACCTCGGATTCAGCTACAACTCTGGGCGCCGTCACCTCCAGAAGTTCTCCGATGACACAGCCATCGTAGGGTGTGTGTCAGAGGGGGACGAACAGGAGCACCGGGAGGTCGTCTCCAGCTTCGTTTACTGGTGTGAGCTAAACCATCTTCAGCTCAACACCAGCAAGACAAAGGAGATGGTGATTGACTTCTGCAGGAAGACATCCCAGACTGCACCGGTGAACATCCAGGGACTGGACACTGAGAGGGTGGAGACCCTCAGATACCTGGTGTTCACCTCAACAACAAACTGGACTGGTCTCACAACACAGACGTCCTGTACAAGAAGGGCCAAAGTCGTCTCCACCTGCTGAGCAGACTGAGGTCCTTTGGAGTGTGCAGGACTCTGCTCAGGACTTTCTATGACTCTGTGGTGGCGTCTGCAGTCCTCTATGCAGTGGTCTGCTGGGGAGGAGGGAGCACGGAGAGGGACAGAAAGAGACTGAACAGGCTGGTCAGGAGGGCCGCTTCTGTCCTGGACTGCTCCCTGGACTCCATAGAGGAGGTGTGTGAGAGGAGGACACTAACAAAACT